>NW_027180171.1:302500-317500 GCF_036669925.1 Montipora capricornis | reverse complement strand
CAGAGCACGAGAATTGCATTATCCGAGGTGGAGAATTTAATAAAATATATTATCAACGTCTGCTAACGTAAAAGGTGGGCTCATATTCTTATTACATCCGCCTTGATAAAGCTGTTATTGACGGAATAACTGTTTGGCTGTTTTGCTTTTTGTCTCGTATTCTTATTTGTTTTTCGCTCTTCATTGACTTGTATATGACACTTTGTTACGCTACAGCATACTTTACTTTCAAACACAACACTAACAATACCCACAAAACACTTCGTTTACAATAAAACAAATTACAACATTTGAAGACTAAATACAAGAACTGTTTCACGATTAACCGGGCCATTAGCCATTTACAAACGGAATTACAGAACATTTGTTACGATGTATGACCTACAAACAAATTAATATTTGCTCACAACCTACAAAAAGTTTACTTGGTGACTATTGTTTGGTAGAATGAAAAGCCTGGTTGCCCGAAGAAAAAAAAAAACGGACAACCCAGCCAAAAAAGAAAATGAATTACAGTAAGCAGCACCCGACTATCTTGTCGGTTTTCTATTGTCAGATCAATGTTAATTTGCAGCAGCTGAGCGTTGTCCAGTGTTTGGAATATCTGAGGTTTTTACAGGAAATTGTCAGATAGGAAAATGCACGACACAATACCACAAGCATGTAGGCGATGCAAATCAAAGACTCTATCAGTTAAAAATGCTAACGTAAATCTATACTTTCACAAAGAACCTTTCTAGATACTAGAATACCCGGCCACTAAAATCTGAAATTTAACAATCTGCTCCGGCAGTCCCGCAGTCATCTATTGCTTCGATTACAGTGATTTTTATTCTCCGATTCTTCCCATCATACGATTGTTTGCCTCCGATCGAGCAAACACAACCCCTAATAACGAACACAACGCAGACGACCACAGGGACACTTGGTTATTACCCGTTCTAAAAGAGCTGCGCCTGAACGCACTCGTCGCAAAAGAACACATTAATACTCGATTATTACTCGTTCTTAAGACACGGGAGTGCGGGAGCACTAGTTATACAATCACTGAATAGCACTTAGTTCACTACGGGAGTGCGGGACTACGGGAGCAACAGTTATAAACTACATTAATTCTACGTAGCTTTCGACTACGGGAATGCCGGACTACAGCAGCAATAGTTATGACTCGCTGACTTCCACTAGGTTCACGACTACGAGAGTGCCGGACCAACAGATTTATACCGATTTATGTCCGGGTATTCTAGGATGGCTCCAAAAACCACAGGCGCACACTAAGAACTACAGTAAGGGATACTCAAGCTCCAATGCCATTGACTGTGCACATCTCAACACGGCATGCATTTAATTGTAGGTTTCCCAATGCCCAACCAAACTTTTATCAGCACAACCAAATTAACAGGTTTAGTTTCCCGGCTTTTGAAACAGGGACAACCTAGAAATTTTCTTAATTTCAAGCATTGGATTTTACTTGAATGTTCTTGATTACCTTAATTGAAACAGAGAGCAGTGAACAGGTGTAAAAATACAGCTTTTCCCCGTGTTGTGTCTCCTGATAACACTGGCCAAGCGAATGATCCAATTTGAAGGAACGGGACAAAATATACTTAGACAAAATTAAAATAGAAGTAAAGCCTTTATTTTATTTAAATGTCCTTGTGAGACAAGGTTTATTGAAACGTTATTAAAAAGAACAGAAGTCGTTGCCACATCCAGACAGTGGACCATGGTTTTGGAAGAAAGTGATCTGACAAGTGTTCAGGTTTAAAGAGTTAAGTTGAATTGGACATGATTCTCTTAGACTTGGATACGTTAGGTCGTCAGTCGGAATGGAGTAATAGAAAAGATGGCTGCTGCTACTTAAATCTTGAAATAACCAAGTTCTTTAGATGTTCCTTGGAAATCAGTTGCTTATGTTCTTTGCAGCTATCGGTTGGAAATATCTGGAAGTGCATAAGATCAACGAGAATTCATGTGCAAATTTGCGTGCTAGCATCTTTAGTATTAATTGCTCGTGAATCATGACCCGACCTTGACAAAAACATATTCTAGGACTTGCAGTGACATCAACGAAAACCTCATATATCGATATTTGAGCTATTCGTATTTGATTTTTGTTGACTTTCTACGAGCACCATCTCCAAACTTACAAAAACTGGCCAGTTTTTTCAAGTTTCAATCCATTTCCATCCTCTCCATCCATGGATGTAAAACTACACCATTATTGCTTGCTCTTGATTAATGCAAATACGTGTTTTAGTGTTTCGAAGTTTGACTGAAATAGCGTGACACTGCCCCTTCAAACTGTCAAGAAAAGACAAACGCCTTTCATTTTGACGTTCACCGCTGAATTGGATAGAGGCATCCATCGAGCTTAAATCACAGGGGGCAGAGGAGTCCTACTAGTGACCGTTTTTCCAGTTACGTTCATCGTACAATTGCAGCGCGAATCGATCTTGTTGATTTGATCAAACCACATACAAACTATCGTGCTACGGTTGAAATCCTATCCGCTTCAATGTTCGTTGCCCTTCGGGCGACGAACTGCGGAAAGCAAAGCTTTCCGTGCGGTCGAGGCACGAAGTTCCGAGAGTACAAAAAGAGAGGGAATCAAAGATCTCATGGGTATACCCACCACGAGTCCCCTAGGTTAAAAAAGAGACAAGGGCTGGACAAGGGATGAAACTGATCACCACGTCAGTAGTTCAATGTGGACGGGAGGACATCGGTGGGGAAATGCGTCATCAGTTCTAAGAAGATACGTAGTAAGTGAAATCAACCGTTACTAATTCAGCTGATCGTCCGGTCTTGCACCAAGACATGGAAACTTCGCTTCGAGAAAAACGGCATCAGCACTAGTATAACAGACAAAACAACAAAAAAGTCAAAGTGGAAAACAAATCTCCCTTTAGAAATTAATAAGAATTTTCTGAATTTGTTTTGCATTCTTTGTCGATCACGCTGACGCAACGATTTAACTACAATCTAAATCTAAACATTAATATATAACCATAAAAAAACTGCGATAAAACATCTAAACATCGTAAAAAATACTAAAAACTTTGTTTAAAACGACGACGCTGGCTAAACATCTTTATCAAGTCAAAGTTATAGCTGACAACGAGCCTTATAGTAAAAGAAAGGAAAGATGAAAATAAAACGGTTTGGCACGTATTGAGTCCGTCTGGATATTCAAATTAGGCTTGAGACTCTAAATGAAGAGCATTTCGTAGACCAAGCAATCAAATTTGCCCTGGAACACTTTTAAGACCTTAAATTGGTTTTCTTACATTGAAAGATCTTTCCTACCGTGAGCTTCCAAAAATGTCGGCCAAATGCTTAATTTTTGTGTTCAGCCATGCGTTTTGTTGGAGGTGTCGGGCTGTATATCCACCATAATCTGCATCGCACAGATCACATTTAAAATAATAAACAACCCATTGCTAATTCACAACCGATGGCTTGATCTCTTTGGGTTGAGCTTGCCCCAATTTTTTGCTTACGAACACCAGTTGTACTGTAACACCAAGGTTGCATAGTTGTTTCCGGACTCTCCTGCTGGCCTAATTAATTCTCATTTGCATAATGCCTCAGAAAACTGGGCGGTAAGAAACACCAATGAGAGTAGGACAGTGAGCATCACTCTTTCCTCCAAAGATCAAGTGGCAATCAATGCGGCCCTTTAACAACTATTTGGTTTATCAACGGAGTTGATAATGTAAATTGACCACCGTACAGAGATTCTAAAAGCTTTTAGAATCTCTGTACGGTGGTCAATTTACATTATCAACTCCGTTGATAAACCAAATTTTTGTGTACTACTTCCCCACCGACGCAGCACCACAGTTTCTTTAGAAACTACCCCTTCATTCCTTTAACAACTACGCGATCACTCGTCATAAGATTGGTTTTACACTACAACCTGTTTTCATGAGCAAATAATTGGGACTTGATAATGACGCTTAGCCAACGTCGAAACGTCGACGTTTTCAACAAAGTTTTTAGTACTTTTTACCATGTTTAGATATTTTTTATAGTTACATATTAATGTTTACATTAATATTGTGGTACAGGGAAGATATCTGTTTACAAACATTGCTTTTCTTATTGAAATGTGCCGACCACAGGAACAAAAGACACGTTGTTTCGACAGACAATGAGGCTCTGGTTGGCACATTTAATGACAATAGGTGACGTCAGCGATATCTTAAGTGTCGCGTTTGCAGCATCGAGAAAGAACGCAAAACAAATTCGGAAATTCCTACCAACTTCTGAAGAGAAGTTTTCCACTTTGACGTTTTTGTTGTTTTGTCTATTATCCTGATGCTGATGCCGTTGTTTGCATGTCTTGGTGCAAAACCGGACGACCCTGAATTACTAACGGTTGATTTCACTTTCTCTGTATCTTCTTACCACTGATGACGCATTTCCGTCACCTCCGGTTCACATTGTACGAAATCGAACTTTAAACGTTTGAAAAATGGTTCCTCGAAAATTGAATTTCACGCGCTTTCTGGTAAATTTCTTTTCAAGACTGGGGAGAGAATCTTGTTTCCACACCAACTGCTGGAAATAAGACATTTTATCCAAATTTTAGCGATTTATACAAATGTAGACGATTCAAATTTTGACCGAAATAGCTTTCATCCCTTGTCTATTCATATACGTTCTTTTTTTAGTCCCCGTATATTCCCTTTGATAGCTATTTTCTCTCTCAAAAGGACCGTGATCATTTTTGCTCTAAGCTTCTCGACGCCTGGACTAAAATTTGATCATTCTTTCCGCTTATTTTCTCAATAAGATCCACTAGTTTTTCCGTTTAATATTACTAACGGGAACAAAGCAATTATTTTTTTTTGGGGAGCGTGTAACTGTTTTCGAAACACTATTACAGCTTCTGTATATCGGTCTGGAACAGCGCCGGTAAATATTTTTTTTGCCGGTCAAGATGAAAGCCATGTCCGCGGTCAATGTCGATTTCTTGAATTTGGTCATTTCCAGTCCTTCTGAAGCGGTGATTGCGTTTGGCAATCATCCAACACAAGGGGAGAAAATTGTGATATTCGTGCGATAAAAAAGACCCATACCAAAGGGAACATCGAAAATATACTTGGGCAAAACTCTCACGTATACCGTGTCATAATGTTAAAACGCAAAAAGCTAATTAAGGTACGGAAATACAAGCAACATTTTTTCCCCAAACTTGTCGCGCAACATTGATGCCGTGCAAATTGTAGAGCGATGTTGCATGTCCTACCACTCCTTTCCCCAACTTGTCACGCGTCACGCAACAGAAATGATTGTCGCAAAATTCTGCCCTCTGATTGGCTGATTGGTTGTTGTTGTCTGCAGCCAAGATGGCTGATCTGCAGCGAAAGAGTGCGGTTCTTTCGTTTGTTAGTTTACTTCTGGAGTATGAAATATTTTTTTCAAGGTAAATTTTTCTCCTAGAAAAACCTGAGGAAGCGGGTCCTAACCTATGACCAGGGGTTTCACACGATCTCTTCTCCTTAGATTAGGTATCAAGTACCTTTCTCAGAGACCTTGCTGCTCCTAATAGTGCAGTCTTTTGCAGGAATGCTGTTCGAAGTGTAATGCCTAGTTTTCCAACCCAGTTGCCTATTTTTTTGTTATTCTAACTAGGGCGCCAACAATTTTGGGTATTACCTGATCACTTTTCAAATTCCACATTCTTATAAATTTTTTTTCAGGTCTTGATATTTTTTAACCTTTTCACACTCTTTTTCACTAAGTCTTGAATCTCCGGGGATAGCGATGTCAACGATAAAGCAGTTTTTGTCCTTATTGATGATGACAACGTCAGGCCTTCTAGCTTCAATAACATGGTCACATTGGATGCTGACATCCCACAAGATCTTGTTTCTTTCATTTTCCACTACAATCTCAAGTGTATGCTCATACAGCATTTCGCTCCGTTCTAGTAGATATTTCTCAGACAGTTTCCAGTGGACCGCCTTCACAACATTGTCATGCCTTTGTTTGTATCCCTTCTCAGCTAACGTCTTACACCTGCTCACTACGTGATTGACATTCTCCGGCACGCTTCTCACCACACAATCTGCTCAAGGACTACTCCGCCGTCTTATCAATATGATATTAAACGCTGTTGGTCCTAGGAGATTGCTCCTGAGCAGCACATAATAAGGTCTCAGTCCTTAGTTTCAGATCTGCCTTTCTCAACCATTCCCATGTTCCCGCAACGTCTGTCGTGTCTGGCATGTATCTCAAATACTAGCCGTCGATATTCTTTCCCTTCCAATTCCTTCTTGAACTCCTTCTCCTTCCTTCTGCTTCTTGAACTCCTGGCTTTCTACGATTTGTTCGTATTCTATGACACTAGTGGCTTTGACGCCTCCAGGTAGATCCTCTTCCAAATTCTTCACACACCATGCTAAGCTATTCTCCTCACTCCTTACACATCTCTCGCAGCTGATTAATCCACGCCCACATTTCGACCGTGCCAGGTACAACCTGTCAACATCACTTTTATCATGGAGTGGTCCATACATGGTTACGATCTTTCTAGTCTGTCTATCCATTTGATGATACCAGCTCCATACCTCATGACTGCCACAGCCCACGTATTAATTGCTTGGATCTTATTCTTGCCATTTAATTTCGACTTCAGCACTATCTTCAGTCTCCTCTTATACTCCTTCTGTCACTGAATCTTCATCTCCCCTCCTTTACTCTGTCTAATTCCAGAATCCCAAAATATCTGTCTCTGTATCTGTCTCGATTGATTTGTTTCATTGCCTGCCCATCTGAAAGGGTTACGCCATCTATCTTCACCACCTTCCCTCATTTGAGAACCAATGCACCACACTTCTTCAATCCAAATTCCATCCCCATATACCCGCTGAACACGTAAACTATCTGCACAAGTCAATACCCTTGGCAAACAGCTTCACGTCATCAAAAACTATAGATGATTGACTTTGTACTTTTTACGGTCCCATTCATGACATGCCTTTATCTCTCCCAGGATCAAAGTCAGTAGTGTTATACACGGGACAAAATATTGAAAAGCGGTAACAGGCTTTCTCCCTGGAAGATCCCACTTCTTACTTCTATATCCCCCGATAACCCCCCGCAAGAAGTCAGCTCTAACTTCCAGTTAGCTATACTACCAATAAGAAACGTTCTAACATTCTCTCCAACACCAAACAGCTCCAAGCACTCACAAATGGGGCACCGTATCATAGGCTTTCTTGTAGTCAATCCACGCAATAGCTAGAATTGTATGACGCTTTTTGCAATCTTTCAACCACTGTCTTATCTATTAATAGCGGACTTTTCATTCCTCTACTTCTCTCCCGGCATCCCTTCTGCTCTTTAGGCAAGATATTCTCCCCCTCGAGATATGCATATATTTTGTTATCCCTGTCATAAGCTTCAACATCAATAGTAAGCAAGAAAGGGACCGATAGTTATCAATGACGTTACCTTTTGATGGGTCCTTCAAACACAAGACTGTTTTTTCATAGGTCATCCACCCAGGCGATGCGTTTCCATTATTGAGGATACCATTAAGGTGGCGTTATATTCGTTTATGCATTGTATCGAGTTTCTTCATCTTGAAACCCTGAACTCCATCTCTGGTGCTTTCCAGTTAAGGATCTTCTTGCACTATCTACCTATCATCGCCTTCGTTATAGTCAACTTCCCTGCCCTCTGACATTCACAGTCTCTCTCACATGGTTTAACAATGCGGCATCTTGTCTGTGGCCCTTCTTTAGGTAGCTGGTCATCTCGCCTACATGGCGAGTTGGTCAACCAATACCCTATGTTTGTTAAAATCGAATATATCAAGAACAAGACGCCTATAATGGTGTATCCGTGGGGTTCACAAACAGTTAACACAAATTGCCCAGTTACTGCACAACTACGAAAAAAACTAGGAAAATGACCAGAGTTTACCAGAAAGGCGAATCTGTAATTTAAATAACAGGTATTTGTTGTAAGAACAGAAATTGAGTTAATTTCGTATTTTTAATGCCGATAAAGTGCAAATGGAAGCAATCAGCAAATCAATACCATCAAAATTTTCTTACTAAAGCTTTTTGAGAAATGCCAAGATAAAAAGAGGTGTGCAGCCCGCTTCCTGAAACCCTTACCCTACTTTCAGACTAAGATCTGCGACTTTCCCCACCCTATTTCAGACCTGACCAAATCCTACGGGGAATGCATTTATATTTTGTTTTCGCATATATCATTCACTTGCCCTTTCACACGCCATTTGATGCTAGTCTAAGTTGCTACTCAGTTTTCTTCCTCAAAGACCAAATACAGCAGGCCTCTGACACTCCCCGGACTGACGCTCTTAAAACACTTCAACATACTTTACTCATCAGATCGTTGCAAAACGTTTTCAAAACACTTCCTTTTGTGAGGGGTATCGAATGGTCTTTGCAAGCATTTGCGAGCAGTGTGTTTATTTTTGCGAGCACGAGCAGTTGTTAAATTCTTCTTGTGAAGCAGCGCGCACTTTAGAAAATACAGATGGCGAGCAGCAGCACCTCGTGTACTTCGAGCTACTTCGTAAATTTCCACTTATGTCCAGGTTTGACCCTAATTAGATGCACGCCCAATTTTGACATCCAACACAAAGTGTCCCTTTGAGTCTAAGCATTTGCTACCTATTTTCAACAATAAGGTAAGGGTAAAGGTTAGCGTTATTTTTAGCTTTGGGTAAATGCAGCAGTTAATCTTCACTTAAAGAGCAGCATTTAGGGGACACTTTGTGACATAAATTGTCTGTATTCTGAGACACAAGTGATGTTGAAGTTGGCTAGAAGAGCAAGAGGACACTTCGTGACGCTTATTGAAATCCGCGTGCATCTAATTAGGGTCAAACCTGGACATATCTCTAAATTTCCGCCAGCCGGAATCTTTCTTTTATTAATACGTAAAGGTTGTTTTGTGACAAGTAATATTTAATAATCGTGCTGAAACCTCCAAATCAGGACAATAGGTGCAAACCTAGGGTGGTTCAACCAATCCCAACAGCTTACAGCCAATTGTGCACTGCTTGATGTCAAATTACGTCACGTAGCTTCACGTGAGTCAGTGGAGGGACGCTCAAGGATCGCAAGAACTTCAAGAGCTGTCAAGGAGATCTACTAGATCCAAAGCCATCTCTTTCTAACCTGACGCTAAAATGGAAGGTATGTTTTTTTTGGTTATATAGTTCTTAGTTAATGTAAATAATTTGGCATTCAGTCTAACAAGCATTTCGGGCTTCGGTTTCGATGATCGGCAAACTAGTTTCCCCCTGATTGACTGAAAAAAAATTAAACTGCTCAGTTTTCCCCTTTGCCTGGGACGTAAATATGTACATTGTGCTTTGATGCTTTCGCGCTTCCAACCGACCGTATGACTCGTATGAATTTCCAACGAAATCTGATTGGTTCACATTTATAGTATGACACAAGATATCTTAGTTAATGACAGGTAAGCAACAAAGGGGCGGCAGGAGACTCCTGAGGTAAAGGTATCACGCTTCCTTTTCATCCCTTCTCCTTTTCCGGCGCCAAAAAAAAAAAAAAAAACCTGATCGCAGGTTAGGTATGCGTGACAATTTTTTCAGTTTACTAGGTTAGTTGTGGTTCGCAACTTTAGATTTTTGTTCAAATTACCCTGCTGTGTCTATGTTTTTCGGAAAATTGAAGTCGTCAGTTCAAGCTAGTTTACACTGATTAAGAATATGTTAAGAAAAGTACCTGTGCAGTTCGAAAAACCGACCACTTCGGGAGGTTTGAGAAACTGGTAGATTGGATTCGCCCACAGGTAAGTAAGTACATGGTAGCAGTAATATAAGTTGCGGTGTAGTACTCTGGATGGGTTGGCTCCCGATTCTGGTCGGACTTCGTAGACTGGCATACCATTGCCCTTTTGTTCCACAACTATGTGCACCTCGTTTTCCCAGTTTGACCTCAGTTTTCCTGGTAAGCCTCGCTCACTCAGGTTTCGAACAAGCACTCTGTCTCCAGGCATAAGCACGATGTGTCGTACCTTCTTGTCATACTGTTTCTTTCCCCGCTGAGCATTCTGCTGGGCAGTTTCTGAAGCTATCTTGTAAGCTTCTGACATAGCATTTCGCCACTTTCTAACATATTCTGGGTAGGAACTGAATCCAGTGGGTGGTTTAAGGTTAAACATCAGGTCAACAGGGAGAAGCGGAGGTCTGCCGAATAGAAGGAAAAATGGGGCGTAACCTGTCTAGTCATTCTTCGTGCAGTTATATGCATGTACCACTTTGTTTAGGTGATCACGCCACCTTGACTTGTGCTTTTCTGGCAGAGTCCTGTTGAAGCGTTCAACCTGACCATTCCCCTGGGGGTGGTACGGCGTAGTTCTTGAATGACGAGTTCCAAGAAGTTTATCCAGATTGTAAAACAGTTTGTCCTCAAATTCACCGCCTTGATCACGGTGGATTGTTTCAAGGACTCCAAAACGCAAGATGAAATCGTTGTATACCCTCTCTGCTGCGGTCTTTGCAGACTTATCTTTGGTTGCGTAAACTTGAGCATACCGGGTAAAGTGAGCCATCACTACCAAGACGTACTGGTAGCCTCCAGCGCTTGCTTCAACATGGAGGAAATCCAGTGAGACCATTTGAAAGGGCGCTGTAGTGACAATTGGGTTAAGTCGCTCTCGCTGCTTGATCACAGGTGGTTTTTGTTTGATGCATCTGCATACTTTGGTAACAAAGTGTGTGATATCGTTTTTCATGTGTGGCCAGTAAATCTTGCTTTTGTCAAATCAAACACTCTTTCAGTACCCAAGTGGCCCATGTCCTCATGGAGTTCTTTAAGAATAATCCTACGAAGTTTCCGAGGTAATACAGCCTGTTCGTTTGTGCTTGTTTTACGGTACAATACATTGTCGTTTCCTAGGATCAGTTTCTTCCACTCGAACAGCAGCCGATGTACGTCCCTGGATTCAGCTTTACTTTCTCTGACTGAAGGTCTCTTCCCTGACTGTATGAAAGGCATAACCTGCTAATTACTGGATCTAATTCTTGCGCTTGCTTAAGGTCAATTTACTGGTCTGTTGTAATAATGTTGTCATCGTCTAGGGCTGTAATCGAATCAGTTAAAGCTGTTAGCCACGGAAAGTCACCTCGACTTTGAAACTGCACGGAACAGATAGTTGCCTGTACGACCTCTAAGCTGCTTCTTTCACTGCACGTGGCCATGTAATTTTCAATGTCTAGAGGCATTCATGACAGCGTGTCAGCATCACTATTGGACTTGTCTGGACGGTATTTCACTTGGAACCTGAAATCTGCTAGTTCGCCAACCCAGGGTAAGCTGGTCGCATTCAGCTTTGCGGAAGTCAGTATATATGTCAGCGGATTGTTATCGGTATACACTGTGAATTCGGGTGCATAATATAGATAATCTCGGAATTGGTCCGACTCTGCCCATTTCAAGGCCAGGAATTCGAGTTTTCCGGCATGGAGGATATAGTTCTTCTCTGCGGGTGTAAGAGTGCGGGACGCATATGCGATGACTCTGGTTTTCCCATCCTGTCGCTGATAGAGGACCGCACCAAGGCCATCATTACATGCATCCATGTGAACAATAAATGGTTTTTCATAATCTGGATAGGCCATAATCGGTGGATTAGTCAGATATCCAATGAGTTCTCTCAATGACTGTTGATGGGCTTTTGTCCACGTAATTGGTGTTGCAGATGGTAACTGGCCATTCCTTTTGTCGGAGGCCGTCCTCACAGTATGCTTGGGTGTACTTTCAGGCTTTGGCGTGTTTAACAGTCCATACAAGGGCTTGGCGAGACAGGCAAAATTGGGAATATAACGACGATAGTAACTCAGAAATCCAATTAACTGTCTCACTTCCCCGACAGTCCTTGGTTTTTTTTCTGCAAGGATAGTCACAACAGTTATTCCGCTGTGATCTACTTCATATCCATCTTTCGAAACAATACGTCCCAGGAAACAAACTTCTCTTCGAAACAGTTTACATTTGGACGACTTGAGTTTGATACCTTGCTGCCGGAGGCGCTTGAGTACTTTTTGCGTGTGTTCCACGTGTTCCTCGAAGGACTGGCTAAAAACGATGACATCATCTAAATAGGGAATGGCTATTTCATCCCTCAATTCCCCAAGACAATGTACCATGCACCTTTGAAAATTTGCGGGCGCATTTGTCAACCCGAAGGGTATACGAACCCATTCATATAAACCCCACGGTGTGATGAACGCGGTGTACGGTCGGCGTTTTGGTGCTATGAAGCCCTGATGTTAAGCCTTGCCCTGATCTAGGACGCTAAACCACGAATTACGACCTAAGCTATCCAGGGTTTCTTGTATTCTTGGAATGGGGTGTCTGTCAGGAACGGTACGACGACTTAATTCGCGATAGTCCACACACAGTCGAAGAGTGCCATCCTTCTTCCTAACACACACTACTGGCGACGAATAAGATGATCGTGATTTGGTGATGAACCGTTTGTTCATTAGGTCTTCGATGTAGCTCTTCACTTCTTGATAAAGGGGCCTTGGGATTGACACGTAATTCCGCTGAACGGGTGTACTGTCTGACAATTCAATATCCATCTGAAGACCTTCCATGCACCCTATATCATCTTCATTTGTTGCGAATGAGGCGGCTTCTTCTTTCAACATCCGTTGTACTACTTCCTTTTGTTCCGTTGTCAGACCAGTCATGTCAACCTCAGGCACAGCATTATTTGGTTCCTTGCAAAGTCCTTCATCGTCTCTCCAGTAGGGGTATATGAGTCGTCCTTACGCCAAGTTTTGGGCCCCTTCTCTTTGGCTAATCGGGCTTCCATGGGTGTAACAGATTTAACTAACTGCAATCTTCCCAGTAGGGTGCGGTTGGGAAGTGTAATGTCATGTTGACTTGTATTATGGACTTCAATATCAATTCGTGACACAGATCCCTTCTTAAAGACTCTCTGTCGAACGGCATGCTTTGCGGGCGTTTGTTATTGTTATGATTAGAGCGCGCTGGCTGAACTTGTGAACTGACCAGTGTTGCGCGACGCGGCAAGATAGAAAATGGATGACAGTTTTTTAAACTTGGACATTTCAGTTGGAAATTTACAAGAATGCCCTCCACAGAGACGAAATATTTATGGAAGTGTGGTGAGTGCATATTTTCGAAGCGATATCATTTTACTAGACGAATACCCGCGGCTCAACTTTCAGCTGACCTTTCGTCTATCGATTCATTTCTTCAGATTGCAGAATCCGAACCAGCGCCAGAAGCAAATGTACGTGAACCATTTGGTGAAGAACCAAATAGAAGTTTTTGTGATTGCAAATCGGCTTGTAAAACGAAGCAGAAGAATGGAGTCGGCCGTGGTTGTCCTTGTCGAACGGCAAATTTGCCATGTGTGCAGAACAGGTGTAAATGTGGCACTGGTCGAAAACAATGTGCCAATCGGGTAAGTTCTTTTTACTGTGTATGCATATATTCTCGACGAGGCGAAGACATTTTCTTTTTTATTTTATATTTCTTTAGAATGTTCAAACTGTTTACCAACAAAATATACCGTCCAGTTCCATGGAAAGACAAAGACGCGACATTGAAAACACGAGGCAGGAAATCCAGGCGAGTCATCTTTTCGGCTCGATAAACTTTATATAGTGTCGACCGCGATTTATTTGCTTATTCCGATAGTGACTCACTTTTTCTTATTTCCTGTTTTTCTAGGAATTCGTTGATGCCCTTGACGTACAATAAGTGAGACGGTTGATGGTGCTGCTCATAAACAACGGGCGAGGAAGTTTAGATTTTGCGAGACGACTTGTCACATGTGAAAACTCGGATGAAGAACCACAGCCAGATCCGACATATAATGCCTTACCCGGAAGGTGCATCTGCAACAATTGCATCCAAATGCCCACTCCAGAGGAAAACAAATGCTGTTGAACTCAGCCATTTTTCTCTTACACTTTTTTTGACTGAAATCTGCCCTGTTATTCTTGTACCAGATCAATTAGCTCAGGGCTCTCCCTTAGAGCAATTGTTGATGCCAGGTACCTAGGATGCCCATCAGGAAGAGAGCCCACCCGTTCTGCAGTTGCCTTGTCATCCAATCTTGCCTTTAGGATTGTGGCCATCAAGTATGGAATGTATTCATATGACTTCTCGGCTTTAACTGGTTCTGGATGCCAGCGTTTTGTCCTTTTCGAGTACTGTTTCTTCCAGATCAGTTTGCCATCCTTTGTGGTGGCTTGCGGCCGGACGGTGTGCATGTTGTGATCTAGTGCTGAAAGTAGCATTCGGATGCAGAATGCAATGAAGCTGTGAAAATAAAAGAGAGCTCTCTTGAAATCAGTTTTGAAAAGAGACCAAAACCTTGAAGGCATCCACTACAGTATGTTGATGCCCAAAGACTTGTAAAAATTTCTGAGAATTTACTAGTGCCATTACTTTTATGTCATCCTTGGTACATGTACATGCCTATACATTTGCAAGGTATTAGTGTCATCATGAAAACAATAATTTGTAATGTACTTACTCAAAGGAATTCCTCTTGGGGGCATACTTAAGCATCATACTGTTGAAGTTTTCTAGAAAGCATGTGTGCCTGCAGATGTAATGTAAGCAGAGTAATTGGAACACAGTCCATGTCCATATAATAAACTTCCCTGTATATGTTATCAAAAAATACAAGATGAGTAAACAGTTTTTTAATTACCTTTTAGTTCATATGTTAGTTGTTGTTAGTGATTTGTAAACAGTTACACATAAGTCAACCTGCTCATTTTAATTAAACTTTAATTATCGCCCACATATGTCATGCAAGGCGGCTTCCTGAGGCACCAAAAAATAAGCAAAGAGTGAAACTTCCTATGGATAACAAATTTAATCTTTTTCAAATTTCAGATTTTTTCTTTGTCCCATGCTCATGACGGAAATGAACACTTCATATAAACAAATTGATGATTCTATATACATATCCATGCAGCAACAACTT
>NW_027180171.1:282500-287500 GCF_036669925.1 Montipora capricornis | reverse complement strand
AAAACGCCAATACGTCTGTTGTCTCGTTCTATTGCGCCTTGCGTTATGCGTTTAAAAGCTAATTATGCATGTTGATACCAAAGAACACCGTTCAGAGGGTTTGCGTTCACATTTCTATCTTTATTTCTCGAGAGTTTCAATACACGAAGTGAAATAAGAATGACAGGCCAAGTGACCCACACTGTAGTATTTTGTCTTTTCTCCTGCCTTTACCATTCCGGAAACGAAACACTATTTTTTTGTTTTTTGAAATCGTTTCTTGTTAAAAGTCTTGTCCACTGCATGGCATATTGCTGGTACCGGTAAGTTCAACCTTTTCAGGGACATAACCTAGAAAAATCCTGGCTCACATCCTATTGATTCTAGTAAAACAACTGTCAAGGTGATGTTATAGTGTATGGCTCAAATGCTGGTAGTGAATGTGCAGCTATGTCACTATGTGCTATAATATAATTATAATTATGATAGGAAATTAATTAGTTCCCTGTAATTATCAGTTATAAATGTAGGAAATGAACTATACACTGCCTTATCAAGCTTATCGAAACAAACATATTTCATGTTAACAGAATTACCTGCAGAAGTCATAGCGTTCAACACAACTTTTCAGATTCAATACAGCCCAAGTCATACTGATAATGTACTTGGAAGTTGCACAATAGATTTTGCTTACTGTATGTCTTTGATAGGTACTTTCCAAAATTTGGTCACAGAGAATTATAATTCTTTTAATTTTTTTTCTCAATGCGTGAGTGGGCGGAATTCAACAAATCCTGCAATCTGATTGGTTCCGGGAGCGGGTGGAAAATTCTCATCCGGCCTGCTCACGGCAGACGGAATCCTAGCCTTGATTGCTTGAGCTTGTGTGATGACCTTAAATTTCCATATTTTTTTTTTTTATACCGACTCCGTTTACATACAGAGGTTTAACTCCGTTTACATTAGAGGAGAGGTTTGGAAATAGAATTCAACAGGAGCCCATGAGTAGGAGCTTGCCTCCCCCATACAAGCCCTATGAGCCCGTATCTTTCTATTTTTAGAACCAACCCTTCAGCAGGAGACTCACATTTACATCAATTTACATCAATTTGCACAATTTGTGTACATTGTTTTTGTTATTTTTGTCTTCGTTAGACAATGACTTTATTCTGATTGGCCATTTTAAACAGTGCGTGCAGTGCCGAACAACTCGTGGCGTTATAAAAATAGAAAGATACGGGCAAAGGTTGACTCAAGGATATAGTGCATAGGGAGCCTCCTACTCTTGGGCTCCTGAATTCAAATCAAAAATATTTCTCTTTAAAACGTTCAGTTTGTAAGTCGTTTTAATACTGCATTCACTGTCAAGCGCGGTGCGAGTCAACAATTAAAACAAGTGATTTCAGAGAGGGTGGGAGAGAGAGAGAGGAAAAAAATAAGTTATTTACCAGCAAAGGGTCTGTCCGTATAGCAAAAAACTGTGACGTCGTTGTTAAAAAAGCTGCCCTCGGCCTGCGGCCTCGGGCAGCAATTTCAAGGCATCGGTCACAGTTTTTCCCCATACGGACCTCCCAGCTGGCAAATAACATATTTATTTTGACAATTGGGTGCATATTACTACGAGTATTTAAATTACAACATATGGTATATTTTAAATATTTGATTTTCTTGCTATGAATTCATTTGGCATGGCCATCCTCAAGGAACTTGTGTACTTCTGAAAGTATTTTCAAGTGTCGAGATATAGTGCACATCTTCACGTGTCGCGCACATGACAAAATAATAAAATCAGCCCTCTTTTTCAATTCTTTTATTCTATCTTAGTTGCAGGTAAAGTAACTTCCGGGTGAGCTGGATTCGTTGTGATCACAAGCGAGGTCTCAACGAAACTACGTAAATTTGCATCTGTTTACCTCAACAAAAAAAAAAGCCAAAGATTGCTTAAACGTCTACGAAAACTTTGCTTGTACAACAAACAGGATTAAACTGATTTATTTTTCATATAGGTGTTTCCAACAGTTTTCCTTCATTTGGCACATGAAGTCATCTCTATAGCAACAGCCACTCTTTCTAGTTAATTAATTATTGTTTCTTTAAAAGAAAAAAATGCATTAGTGTTCCTGTAATGCCATTGTATACGAGTAGGATTGAGTTTACGTTGCATCGGAACAACACTTCAGAAGTCTCTTGAGGCCATCACGGTAGTTTCTGCAAAATGCGAAACTGATGCAATGATTTACGGCGCAATATGAGATTAAAAGAAACAAGGAAGTGTAACAATACGGGAAGATGTCACATGGCAATGTGCCATAGACATACATTAATTTTATAATACTCCAGGGAAATTTGCAAAAAGTTAACCCCACCAATATAGCTATGGCCAACTTCAACGCATTTGTGTTTCGTTTATTGCGTTGTATTTCAGCATCAGTCGATTGTTGACCTGTGCCCTGTTTCTCAAAAGGCCCGAAACTTTTCGGGCCTATTTCGTGTGCCACAATTCCCTTTGTGTCTCAAGAACGGACAGGATTTAAGTCGCCAAACTTCACGGACATGTTTCTTTTAGTTAGCTTGAAAACATGTTAAAAGATCGGCTTTTCATAACAAGTGGTTGGCAGTTTCACAAATGGCTTTTCGGGCCCGAAACCTTTTCGGGACTTTCGAGAAACGGGCCCCTGGAGTCTTTTGTAACTTGAGCTTGATAAGGATGGTGGAGTATATTATGATTAATAGGATGATTGTTGTATAAACAAAAACTATGTAATAGGCAAGACAGAAGTCAGTAAGTGATGCAGATTCTCCAAAGGCTTCTTCCCACTGATAAAGACAAAATACTTCCCCTTCGTTTTTCTCGAGGGTATATGCGAACAGGTCTGGTGACGCGGATGCCAGCGCAACAATCTATGTGGCGAGAATTAAAAAAGTACACTTTTTCAAACTGATCAATGGGGAATGGAGGGGCCACACTACAGCTCCAAATCGACCCACTGCTATCAGAATCAGGCTCAGGACGGACACAATGTAGGAGATCTCAGATAAGAAAGGAATCAGCTTACACAAAGCATTGCTGAGGACGCCACTGATGAGCCATTAGTATCGATACAAGTTTACAACTTTCAGGGGAATGTAGATAAGCGGAACAACAAGGTCAGACATGGCCATATTGACTATGAAAATGTTGATTGGTTTCCTTAAAGTTCTAGTTTTGTAAACAATTATTCCTATACAGGAATTTCCGACCAGCGAAACAACGAAGATAAGGCATTAAGCAACGGCTGCTCCAATCTTGTCTGTAGTGGGATTACAGTGGACGTAGCAGATCTCGGATCCTTTTATTGTTGTATTCATGACGTTCACTGGCACTTGCTCTAGTTGTTCTCATTAATCGTCTGAAGCTTCTCCTTGCTTTTCTCCAAGCAGGTATTGGTTTGTTTATTCTAAAAGTCTTGGAATATTATCTTGACTAAAAGTCTTGAAATATTATGTTGACTTTGCATTCCCTACAGAGAAGGCAATTAGAGACATAATTTATTAATGGCTTACGGACAACAATCCACACGAAATGAACGGTGCCGGTTATTAGATGTTTTACCTCATTAATATATTATCAGCCTCTGCTAAAGTCAAAGTTGGGCTCATATTCCTACTACATCCGGTTTCAATTGATAAAGCTGTTATTGACGGAACCGCTGTTTGTGCTTTATTTCTGAGAAAACTGAGATGCCAAAGAAAAAGAGTATTTACGACAATGCTAACAATACCTAGAAAACACTTCGCTTACAATAAAACAAACTACAACATTTGAAGACTAAATACAAGAACTGTTTTACAATTCACATGGCCATTAGCCATTTACAAACGGACTTAACAAAACATTTATTACGCCACATTACATAAAAACACGTTAATTTTAGCTCACAACCTACCAACCTACTTGTATATTCTTGGTTAGCTTAACTGAAACAGAGAGCAGTGAGCAGGTGTAAATGAATACAGTTTTCTTCCTAATGTCGTGTATCCATGGCCCGGTTGTTCAAAAGCCGATTAACGCTAATCCCAGATTAAAATCTAACTAAGGAGTTTATTTCTGTACTCTCGAATGCTGTTCAACGCTGATATTCGGCAAAACGTTTCTTTAGAAGAGGTCAATCTTGAAAAACAAATATAAGCGAAAAAAACTTTCACCAAAAAGTTGAAAACTCGAAACAAAAGTTTACGCTAATCCTGGATTAAGCTAATCGGCTTTCGAACAACCGGGCCCTGATGACATTGGCAAAACAAATGATCAAATTTGAAGGAACGGGTCCACATACACTGAGACAACTGGAAGTAAACAACTAAGATAAGGCAATAAGCGACCTTAGCACAAATATTGTATGCAGTAGGATTCCTGTGGAAGGAGCAACTCATGGATCCGTTTATCGTTGTATCCATGTTCACTGGCACTTGTACTAGTTGTTCTGGCTTATCGTCTGCACCTTCTCCTTGTTCTTAAACAAAGAGATCTTGCTTTATTTATGCTAAAACTAAAATACCATATAGGTATATTCACAACAGAAGTTTAATTAATGGCCTGCACACACGAACATTTCGACACGAAATAAGCGACGGTCATTGGGTGCGTAATTTATGTTTGACCCCAAATTATACCTGTGACAAGGCGCAGCAGGTGGGTTGATGTCGTCCCAAGAACTGACACCAGCTCAGTGCTAAATTAATTTTAGCTGATAAGAAAATTCGAAATAAGGAAAAAACTGTTAAACAGCTTCGAAGGGGTAAACTTAAGAGTCACATAAAACATTGCAATTAACGCCTTCGTAGGAAAATCCCACCTAGAAAAACAAAAGCCGACAAATAGCCCTTACCTTGAATTATTTTCAGATTAATGGTCACTAAATAGTGGCGTTTCCGGTGAAGTAGTACAACTGTGTGAGAAGTCAAGTAAAATACTCGTTTCTGGGTCATAAAAGAGTAATAGGTACTTCGCTCCAACAAGTTATTTTACATCGGCTCAGCATTCT
>NW_027180171.1:262500-272500 GCF_036669925.1 Montipora capricornis | reverse complement strand
CTCTTGAGGCCTTCACGATAGTTTCTGCAAAATGCGAAACAGATGCAAGGATTGATGGCGCAATATGAGAATAAAAGAAAGCAGGAAGTGTAAAAATACTGAGGGAAGAAGGTACATGGCAATGTGCCATGGACATACATTAAATGTAAAATACTCCCGGGACTTTTGCAAAAAATTAGCCCTAACAATATAGCTATGGCCAACTTCAAAGCATTTGTGTTTCGTTTATTGCGTTGTATTTCAGCATCAGTCGATTGTTGACCTGGAGTCTTTTGTAGCTTTAGCTTGATAAGAATGATGGAGTATATTATGATTAATAGGATGATAGGTGTGTAAAGAAAAACTATGTAATAGGCAAGAACAATATGTGATTCAGATTCTCCAAAGGTTTCTTCCCACTGAAAAACACAAAATACTTCCCCTTCGTATTTGTCGAGGGTATATGCGAATAAGACTGGTGACGTGAATGCCATCGCAACGATCCATGTGGCGAGAATGAAAAAAGTACACCTTTTCAAATTGATCAATGGGGAATGGAGAGGCCACACCACTGCTCCAAATCGACCCACTGCTATCAGAATCAGACTCTGGATGGACACAATGTAAGAGACCTCGAATAAGAAATTAATCAGCTTACAGAAGGCATTGCCGAGGATGCCACTGATGAGCCAGGAGTATCGATACAAGTTTACAATTCGCATGGGAATGTAGATAAGCGGAACAAGTAGGTCAGACATGGCCATATTGACTATGAAAATGTTGATTGGTTTCCTTAAAGTTTTCGTTTTGTAAACAATTATTCCTATACAGGAATTTCCGACCAGCGAAACAACGAAGATAAGGCAGTAAGCGACGGTTGCTCCAATCTTGTATGCAGTGGGATTCCAGTGAACGTGGCAGAACTCGGATCCGTTTATTGTTGTATTCATGATGTTCACTGGCACTTGTTCTAGTTGTTCTGATTAATCGTCTGAAGCTTCTCCTTGATTTTCTCCAAGCAGATGTTGGTTTATTTATTCTAAAAGTCTTGAAATATTATCTTGACTTTGGATTCCCTACAGAGAAGGCAATTAGAGACATAATTTATTAATGGCTTACGGACAACAATCCATACGAAATGAACGGTGCCGGTTATTAGATGTTTTACCTCATTAATATGTTATCAACCTCTGCTAAAGTCAAAGATGGACTCATATTCCTACTACATCCGGTTTGATAAAGCTGTTATTGACGGAATTACTGTTTGGTTGTTTTCTTTTTTTTTTGTTTTGTATTCTTATTTGTTTTTCGCTCTTCATTTTGTCACCGCTGTTTGTGCGTTATTTCTGAGAAAACTGAGATGCCAAAGAAAAAGATGATTTAAGACAATGCTAACAATACCCAGAAAACACTTCGTTTACAATAAAACAAATTACAACATTTGAAGACTCAATACAAGAACTGTTTTACAATTCACTTGGCCATTAGCCATTTACAAACGGACTTAACAAAACATTTATTACGACGCATTACATACAAACACATTAATATTGGCTCACAACATACCAAAAAAATGACTCTTAGTGACAAAAGATTTTACTGGCATGTTCTTGGTTAGCTTAATCGAAACGGAGAGCAGTGAAGAGGTGTAAAAATATAGTTTTTTTCCCTGTGTCGTGTCTCCTGATGACACTGGCCAAAAAAATGATCAAATTTGAAGGAACGGGTCGAAATACACTTAGACAACTAAAAGTAAAGGAAACAACGAAGATAACAGAATAAGTGACCTTAGCACCAATCTTATATGCAGTAGGATTCCTGTGAAAGGAGCAGCTCACGATCCGTTTATCGTTGTATTCATGTTCACTGGCACTAGTTCTGGCTTATCGTATGCACCTTCTCTTTGTTCTTAAACAAAGAGATCTTGCTTTATTTATGCTAAAAGTGAATTACTATATAGGTATATTCACAAGTGAAGTTTAATTAATGGCCTGCGCACACGAACAATTCTACACAAAATGAGCGACGGTCATTGGGTGCGTAATTTATGTTTGACCCTAAAGTATACCTGTAACAAGACGCAGCAGGTGGGTTGATCTCGTCCCAAGAACTGACACCAGCTCAGTGGTAAATTAATTTTAGCTGATAAGAAAATTCGAAATAAGGAAATAACTGTTAAACAGCTTCGAAGGGGTAAAATTAAGAGTCAAATATACCATTGCAATTAACGCCTTCGTAGGAAAATCCCACCTAGAAAAACAAAAGCCGACAAATAGCCCTTACCTTGAACTATTTTCAGTTTAAAGTTCACTAAATGGTTGCGTTTCAGGTAAAGTACTACAACTGTCTAAGAGGTGAAGTAAGATACTCGTTTCTGGGTCACCAAAACGTAATAGGTACTTCGCTCCAACCAGTTATTTTACATCGGCTCAGCATTCTCTGCTCGAGAGGTCGGGATTCTTTAGCGGTTTCGATCAGTACCATAGCTACAATAGTAACCTCGCCTTATATCGAATCATGAACTTACAATAGACCTTATTCACTATGGCCGCCATATTGGATTTGCTATTATTATGCAAATTAGCTACACACTTCTGAGGATGCAAACAACACAAGTTCGAGAGGTTATAACGGACATCTTAGCCACACAGATGATTTGTTTCGCGTTCATTGAATGTTTATCACCTATGTAGTAAAATAGAATGATAACACAAGTTGGTTTGACGTTTTTTTTTTAGTGAAAAAAGAGTAGCTAACAAAGTAGAAAGTCAAACAGTCAAAGGCAATCAAAAGATATAAAATTATTATAAAAGGTACTTAATTCTAAATACTAAAATGGACTTTAAGCAATCTTATTTCAATATTTCGACGAAGCGACTTTCTGCAATTTGCCTTTTTTCCAATGTTTGCCCCCCAGCATAACACATGGCTAATTTGCATGACAATTTGAAAACTAACATGGCGGCTATCGTGAATAAGGCCTATTTTTCTGCGCAGTATCTCTACAAAAACAGACCATTACTTCGCTCCGACTTCGTGTATTTCGCACTGACGCGGCCAGATCTTATTCTCGGAAAAAAAAACGAAAGAACCCGTGGACTCCGGAGAAATCAGAAGCATTAATTTAAAAACTTTATTAATGCATTCAGTTACTTCCAACCTATGACTTCTGTAAGACCATTGTAGTGGTCTACCAATGGAAATGTCCAGCCAACTAGAAGATGGTCATTCTCTGTGTTCGTAATAAAGTCCATGTAGATCAGAGTTCTAGCCTTTGACATTCCAAACAGGAGCGTCATAAAATGCTGACATTTTGAGCGACATTGTGTACACAAGAAGACCAGGTCATGTATGAGAGCTAGCTTCTAAAGAGGACCGACTCATTAGTTCATCGATGAATTAGTTATCCAGTAAGGTCGTGAAATACTATTAAGGCTAATGAGAGGACTATTAAAGACGAGTCACGTTAGAAATTCAAATTGACCTATATTTGATCACGAAAACAACTGTTTTCGATTTCGAAAGTCGTTCAGAGAAATCATCTATTTGAATTCAATATCAGTCGATTCTGGGTGACTTGTGTATAAATAATAATTTTCTTTCCTTCCTTATTTATCATCAAGATAGAGAAACCTGCCTTCTTTTCATAAATTTCCATATTTGAGCCTTCAGCTGCCCGGCGTATTCTTCTTTTCACCTAACGACAAAGAAAAACTGGAAACGAAGTGTTTATCGCAATCCATAATACAAACGCACAAGCCACTTGCGGTGAGACGAATATGAAAAGCACGGCTCTTTAATTGTAATAAAATCAGCCCTCTTTTTAAATTTTTATATTCTATCTTAGCTGCATGTGAAGCAACTTCCGGGTCAGCTGAATTTGTTGTGATCAAAAGCGAGGTCTCAACGAAACTACGCACATTTGCATCTGTTTACCCCCCCCCCCCCCCCAAAAAAAAAAAGCCGAAGATTGCTTAAAAGTCTACGAAAACTTTACTTGTACAACAAACAGACATACATATTGGTGTTTGCAACATTCTTTCTTTACTTGGCACAGGAAGCCATCTCTATAGTCACAGCCACTCTTTTTAGTTACTTATTTATTGTTTAATGCATTAGTGTTTCTCTAATGTCATTGCAAACGAGTAGGACTGAGTTTTCGTTGCATCAGAACAACACTTCAGAAGTCTCTTGAGGCCTTTAAGGTAGTTTCTGCAAAATGCGAAATAGATGCAAGGATTGACGGCGCAATATGAGATTAAAAGAAACAAGGAAGTGTAAAAATACGGGAAGATGTCACGTGGCAATGTGCCATAGAGAGACATTAATTTTATAATACTCCAGAGAAATTTGCCAAAAATTACCCCCCACAATATTGCTATGGCCAACTTTAAAGCATTTCTGTTTCGTTTATTGCGTTGTATTTTAGTATCAGTCGGAAACTGGAGTCTTTTGTAGCTTGAGCTTGATAAGGATGATGGAGTATATTATGATTAATAGGATTATAGGTGAATAAACAAAAACTATGTAATAGGCAAGACCATAGTCAGTAAGTGATGCAGACTCTCCAAAGGCTTCTTCCCACTGATAAAAACAAAATTCTTCCCCTTCGTATTTCTCGCGGGTATATGCGAACAGGTCTAGTGACATGGATGCCATCGCAACGATCCATGTGGCGAGAATGAAAAAAGTACACCTTTTCAAACTGATCGATGGAGAACGGAGAGGCCACACTACATCTCCAAATCGACCCACTGCTATCAGAATCAGGCTCAGGACGGACACAATGTAGGAGACCTCAAAAAAGAAAGGAATCAGCTTACACAAAGCATTGCCGAGGACGCCACTGATGAGCCAGGAGTATCGATACAAGTTTACAACTCGCAGGGGAATAAAGATAAGCGGAACAAGTAGGTAAGGCATGGCCATATTGACTATGAAGATGTTGATTGGTTTAATTAAAGTTTTCGTGTTGTAAACAATTATTGGTATACAGGAATTTCCTACCATTGAAACAACGAAGATAAGGCAGTAAGCAGCAGTTGATCCAATCTTGAATGCAGTTTGGGGATGCCAGTGGACGGAGCACCCTGCAGATCCGTTTATCGTTGTATTCATGTTCACTAGCACTTGTTCTAGTTGTTTTCATTAATCGTCTGAACCTTTTCTCGTTTTTGAACAAGCAAGTTTTGCTTTATTTATGCGAAAGGCGAAACAACGAAGATACGACAGTAAGTGGCGGTTGCTCCAATTTTGTATGTACTGAGATTCCACTGGAAGGGGCAGCCCCGGGATGCGTTTATCGTTGTGAAAGTTGTTGTAGCCGGTTCTAATCAATCGTCTAAACCTTCTCCTTGTTTCCTACAAGAAGGTGTTGCTTTATTTATGCTAAAAGGGAAATATCATCTTGGCTTTTGACTCCTTTCAAAAGGAAATTATTGGCAGAGTAACATCAATGGCTTTCGAACAATAATGCCACGCGACGTGAGCGACGACTAATGGGTTTTTCAACTCATAATTTTATCACCTCAAAGATGGGCTCATATTTGCCTTGCATCCGCCTGAAGGATGTTGTTGTTGCATTACTGTAAATCGTGAAACATCTCATTGTAAAGCTATTGACCAGCTAAATTGAAATGGTGAGCAATGTACAGGTGCACAAGTACTGTCTTGAGGTGAAGGTCGTAATTCAATCATTTAGAAAACAATGAAAATAGAAGCAAAGCTTAAGGAAATTACTACAACACTTTTATTTCAATTTACTCTTGTCAAAGTTTCTGTCT
Source organism: Montipora capricornis (assembly GCF_036669925.1). Lineage (NCBI taxonomy): Eukaryota > Metazoa > Cnidaria > Anthozoa > Scleractinia > Acroporidae > Montipora > Montipora capricornis. Next base: position 266,738 of record NW_027180171.1, on the reverse strand, counting down.
ACTCTCAAATTTGTCGATTTAACAAATTGATGTCAGTTTTTCATGCGTCTGTCCTGTTATTGACAATGAATTTCGTCATAACATTGCCAAAGTAGTCTGCGGGTCCACTCGGCTATCGTGGATCCACAGCCACTTTGACAATGTTATGACGAAATTCATGATCAATAACAGGACGGACGCATGAAAAACTGACATATATTGGGGGTCAAAATTAAGTAAAAACACGAGAAGAACTCGAGACAAAAATGCGAGAAACTTCAATTTTATTCAATCTGACGCGACCAAATTCATAACTTGCCTCCCTGTGTTATTGGCTAATGGTAAAATGGAGAATTAAACTCTTCGAAACGCATAAAGGCCTACATTATGACATAAAGCATGATGTGAGTTTATCTCAAGGCTCGTCATAGTTAAGTACTTAGGTGTGCCGTTGCATGGGGCAAGAGGCGTTGTCAATCATGGAGCTTAAGCCAATCCAATGAGGTCAGATCGAATAACACAGAGGTTATAGGAAAGATCAGTCCAACTCGTGGTCTTTCATTCCCATCACGTTAACATCCGAACTCAGATTTCCGGAACTGTAGAAGAAATTTCAGGCAAGTTTTTAATGTTTTTTCCTTTTTACGTTTTTTCTTTTCTACTTTTTCTTCTTTTGTAAAGTTTGACCGTAGGTACGTAAGTTTTTCGGCCAATGGTTGGGACATGCCTAACTCCACCACCCGTGTGTAGTTCGTTAAGAATCATTCCGACGACCTTGATCTTCACTTTCAAATCTCTTCGCCTGTGCTAATACGCTGGCATGGAGTTGGGGGTAGAACAGTAGAAAAGACGTTAAAATTCGACACACATGTCCTTCATTCCTTTCGCCCTGATATCGTCCAACTAGGCAGTAATGACCTCGTTACTATTTCAACATTGCATGTTGGTTCAGCCCTCGATGAGTTTGTTCATTACCTACACGAGTCATGCGGGGTGAAGTTGGTTTGCGTGTGCAGGCTATTCGCCGAAACACAGCTGAGGCTTTTAACTCAAAGGTCGGTATGTTAACACGATACCTAAGGGTTGTGTTAGACCCTCTACCATATGCCATGTTTTGGCGCCATACAGGGTTTTGGAAGGCGAAAGCCAATTTTTACACTCCCGATGGCCTTCATTTGAACAGTAGGGGCCAACGTAAGTTACATTGTAGTCTCAAAGGGGTAGTCTTTACGCCTTTTGCCCAGGTCTCTTTCCTCGGAGGGAGTCTGTTATATCATTTGCTGTAAGCCATTGCCCCTTTTTGGGCGCGGCTACATATGACTCAGCTACACCGCCGTACTTGATTGCACGGGTTGCTTTCGTTGTCCCCAAATACCGATCATTATTTCCTGTCCCTTACCCCCTCAAGTACGTCGTCTATTCAGCCCCAGTTGACCCTAGAACCGAGTCAGCCACCTAAAAAGATTCATAACCTGAATCAGTCGCTATCAGCTTTTAATACTTTTGTCTCCATTTATGTAGAGAACATCCTATTGAGGCTCCTAAGCTGATGAAATACTGTAAGGTCGTGAGGGACATTGCGTCCAAACCAGGTGACTGATCATTTTACGACGAACAATTTCGTTACACAAGACAGTCTGCTCCCGACCAATACTCCTCGGATACTATTCATTGGGAACTATAGTTAAGGGCAGTGACAACTTTTCGTGCTCGACCACAGGCCTCCTCTGATAAGGTCTCCACTCCTCTTCGTGCTGGGCGATCTTGAGGCGGATGCCGCTGCGGCCACGTTTGTTTCAAATGTGGCTCATCCCACCCCGCAAGTCAATGTTCATCCCCAAGTTCGCAACACGCGCCCCCTGCCCACCCCGGAGACAAACAAGCCTATCCTACTTCTCAGCAGTCCGGTCACCCTAGTAAGGGTGGACAGGCTTGACTTTCTTTTGCACGGTTATGCTCCGGCTTTAAAACATTTGTTGATTAATGGCTTTTCTTTTGGTTTTCCAATTAAGTTTATGGGGCAAAGGCGTCCTTTCGAATCCCCTAATTTGAAGAACGCACGGGAACAACCCCACATTGTTACCGCTAAACTAAACAAGTGTTAAACGATAAAAATTGTTGCTACGATTATTTCATTAAATTGCTTGGAATGGGTTAGTGTTTAAGGAGAAAACATTGCGAGTTAAAGTTGTGTTTGTTTTGATTAGTTAACGATGCGTTTAAGTACTTTTGTCGTATCATTAAAATTAATTGTGTGTAACAAATGCTTCTGCAGCTAATGTTAATTGTGCGTAAAGAATGGTGCTGCAAGGCATAAAGCTCTTTATAGTGAAGGTTGTTTGTCATTTCTTGTAGTGTGAAGTTATTTTTATATTTATTAGTGAGTGGTTGATAATTCAGGAAAGACCTGATCTTGAGTTAAAGTTATGAAACAATATGTTACGAGGCGGACGTGACCACTTCAACAAATGGGCTACTCTGTTGCCAGGCAAAATGCACGTACTGGAAAACCCGATTAAGTTTACTCACAAAGGCGTTCCAACGTCCCTCACGGAAACCTTCGTGCGTATACTGATCTCGTAAACAATTTAATTCATACCTGGACACACTAGGATATATTTCTTATTTGGAATTAATCCATCTGCCGTGGATTGATTAACTAGAGAAGCTAAACCGACTGTGTTGACAAGTGCTTCTAGTACGTGTTGTCGTGCAACTGCTGTACTCCTAGTCTTTAGTGTATGTTAGTAAATAAAGGCCGTAACACTAAACTTAGGTCGAATGTTCTTGTACTGTTGGGAAAATAACACTGTAGTACCATCATTATTGTTGTAGAAATTCCGATACCGTACTAATCCGTTAATCCCGCGTTGACGTTGTTAGTTTAGGGCTTGGCTTGACCATGTACATTAATTAGTTTTGTTAATGCTTTATTTATTTCAGTTGGTTTAGTTTTTGTTACAAAAAGCTTATTAGTTGAGAAGTCACGTTCCGTCCAGAAGGTTTAGGTTAGAGATCCTGGTCAAACAACCACTGCGATTGGTCTTAAATGGACTTGCTCAAGGCCTAAAGGCACTACAATTTTTAAGTCGTCGGCGTGGACCATGTTTCGTGTAGCCGTAGGTAAACCTTGTCAGTTCGTGTTGAACACTTCTTTTGTAGTAGACGTTATTGCGTTCTAAGCCTCTAATCCTTTGACCAATCGCCATGCGTTGCCTGGACCGGGAGCGCTAATGAGTAACGAATATTTCGGTCTAACGTGCTCTTTTGCACCAACTACTCGTGAGAGAACATCCAATAAAGAAGTGAGACAGCAAGAGAGTTGAGGAGTCTTTCTTCCCCCAAAAGATTTCCTTCAACACAAGGAGCTCGCAGCAGGCAGAATAGCCGGCCCGTTTCTTTCACCACATTTTCCTAATTTTCGCTGTTCTCCCTTAGGCATTGTTCCCAAAAAGAATCCCTCTGAATTCATCATTTGTCGAATCCTAAAGGTTCATCAGTTAACGACTACATTCCTGAGGAATTCTCCTCAGTTCGCTATGCGTCTATAAGTGATGCCATATCTGTCATCAAAAAGTAAGAAGCTGGCTGTTTTATGGCTAAGACCGATATTAAATCTGCATTTCGCATAATCCCGGTTCATTCAAAGGACCATACTCTTTTAGGCATGAAATGGGCTAATCAGTATTACTTTGATCGCGCTCTACCAATGGGATGTAATTCCAGCTGTGCGATTTTCGAAGCTTTCAGTTCAACTCTTGAGTGGCTGTCAACCCATTTGTTTAATGCCTCAGGTGTTGTTCACATTTTGGATGACTTTTTTATTCATTTCCCCTACGAAGGACAAATGTCAATCCGATCTTGAAAATTTCCTTCGCATGTGTAGCTATCTCGGGGTTCCAATAGCACAGGAGAAAACGGTCGGGCCGTTCACCAGACTACAGTTCGCCGGTATAACTCTGGATTCGGTTCCACAGGAAGCCAGGTTACCGGAAGATAACCTTCGAAAATGTCAGCTCCTATTTCATCACTTTTATACGAGGCGTAAAGTAACGCTTAGAGAGCTTCAGTCCTTATTAAGCCTTTTGAATTTTACATACTCGGTTGTCGTCCCGGCCGCGCCTTTCTTCGCCGAATGATCGATCTTACCAAGGACATCTAGCGACCGCATCACCGAAGTCGCTTAGCTAAGGAAACGAAATGTGACATTCAGGTTTGGCTTTCTTTCCTACTAAACTTTAATGGTAGGCCCTTTTTCT
>NW_027180171.1:217500-255000 GCF_036669925.1 Montipora capricornis | reverse complement strand
GTCGTGGATTTGCGTCTGTCGCTTCTCGCGGTTTTCCGATTCGGTGAACTGCGTGGAATTGTATATTCTCCGGATCAATGTTCAGCTCATTCTCAATAATGTCATAAACTACATCAACACAGTTCTCGTCTCTTCTTTCCGGAATGTTCATGAAGCGAAGATTCTCCCTTCTTGAGTAATTTTCTAATGCAATGATTTTCTCCCTTTCCTGCGCCAAGCTTGCTTGTAAGGCTCGAATTTCTTTTTGCTGGTTTTGATAAGCGGCGTTACCACTACTTGTTTTCAGTAAATTAATTTGTTGGAGGTGTGAATCTAGTGCTTGCTGACTTGCTTTCTTGAACTCGCTGTGAGTTTTGGCATCTGCTTCTAGATCGTTAATACTGTCCCACGCAGACTGAAGGGATTTTTCTACCTCTTTCAAATTGGTTTTGATATTTTCGACCTCCTCTTTGAATTCGGCACTGAGGCGAGATATTTCGGATTTCAAACTTCCGAAGTGCTCTTCAATTCTATCTTCCATGCATGCAAGTTTGTCCAAAATTTGTTTAAGCGATACATTTTCCTCATTTGCTTCCATTTCGTCACTACTAAAACGGGCGCGATTTCTTTTAGGCGATGGTAGTGAATGAGAGGACGAGCTTGATGTCCTAGCTTGTCTTGCGCTTCTTTTAGACATCTAATATGGCTTCCCCAAAAGTTCGCATCACGGAGCTATACACACGCGTCCATTCGCCATTACACTCGTCCACTTCCATTTTTGCTGACGGTTATCCAGATATGACTTAAACCAATTTAGTGAATTCCCTTGAACACCATAGGAACTTAATTTAGATAACAGAATGTCATGATGAACCGAATCAAACGCCTTTTTAAGATCAAAGAAAACAACAGCATTTACATTTCCTTTATCTCGCTTAGGGGTGCAAATTTCGGATTTTGGTCTCACCTAGGGTGTTGTGGGAGCCTTCTCCTTTAGGGTTGCGCGCGAAGAAATATGGAAGTGTATATTTACACTTTTGCATTTACGTATGTGGAAGTATTAGATGATAATGTCTTTGCCATCGTTAAAAGTCACTGTATTTTTATATATCCGTGTTTTAATATTGTCACTTTTAGGGGTCAAAAAAAAAACTGGGCCACGCCCAGATTGGTCTCCTTTAAGGGTTTAATTAAAATTTCCCTCCTCCCCCTTTTTATATGGGAGTCCCCTCCCCTCGGATATACTTACTCCTAACAAGAAAATAGCTTCTTCTTTTAAAGATGAAGGTAGAAATTCAGCATGCACCTTTAATGATGTTTGCCCCTTAAGTACGTGTAACAAGGTTTATAACAAGCCTTCTAGAAAGTAAACGTTTTGAGAAAGAGCCGATACAACGTCGATTTGATTAAGTAATGTACTGTATTTAATATATTTGATGTATGCTGAAGTAAATAGCATAGAGACTGGTTATTTTTATAAATCAATTTCTTTCTTAACCAATCCTACCTAATATATAGATTTAGCCAAGCCTAAAAGCGGAGCTCCATGGTTATTTATTCTTATTGCCTGTAGGGTTCGTGAAAATAAAAGATTTCGAATTGTCCGCGTTTTGATGTTTCCGGTTGCTGCTTTAATAATTGAATCATTTTCTTTTCTTTCTTCTACAGAAAAATTCATTGCCTAACTAGTGAATTCCACGGTAAATTTTAAGCTAAAAACCGATATCGCATTAATCACGAAGCGATGAGTACTCTATCGGTTTTTCGAGTAAATTAACTTTGCAATTCACTAGTTTGGCAATGAATTTTTCTTGAACCACATGAGTTTTAAAAGAAAACAAGCACACCCTCAGCGAGCGAATGGAAAAGCAAAAAAAGTCATTTCAGAGTCAACTGTCATTAGACAGCGAATAGGAATTTCGCTAAAATTAGCAGCCATAGAAAAAACAAAAAAAAACCCGGTCAGTTCAAGGTCAAAGAAACGTTTTACTGATGTACTTTATTCCACTTTATCTCTGAAAAGGAGATCATTCACATTTTGATGTATTTCATTGAAACACGCCAGCTTGGCTTGGAACAAGAATCGGCAAAATACGGCAATGCAACCAAGAAATTAAAGGACAAACTTCTAACAAGATCCGCCCCAACACGTAAATAACGTTTAGGTGCTTTAAACCAAACCTCTGAAAACACAACCTGGCGAGATTTTCCCCTAATTTTACAAGAACTCATGGCGATTACGTGTTTATAACATAAGGGCAAAATTTTCTTGTCACTGTCGAGGCACACCGGAACGAGTTGGGCAAATGGATTAAAAAAGCACTTGTTCTCTCGGATTTTAGAGCGAAACAAACAAACAAATCAACTTTTTTTTAGTCTATGTCCAAAAGAGAACACAAAATTGTTATTTAATTCCAGTTGACAATAAAGATTCGATTTTCATTCTTGAACACAGGAAGAACCGATTAAACCACTTTTTTAAAATAACAAATGGTTTAATGCCCAAGGAAAGAATTTGTGGAATAACGGAGTAACTTCCTTCTCTAAGTATGAGCTATTACTGGTATTCTGTTTTGTCGTTGTCGTTCTCTTTCGCTGTTCTAGACATAGGTCCTCCAGCAATCATGTAACCTTATCAGAGTTTCTAAAGATGTGCCAAATTTTGAAATACAGAGAAAAAAGCAGCTCTAGGCAAATTAAAAGTAAACACTCAGGTTTAAGTTCATATCCCTCCCATGATTGACTTGAATAACTGCGTAGCCACAAGTGTGGACCACAGATATCATAATATGTCAAACTGGATTGAAACCAGCGAAAAATGCAGAAAGAAAACATCTTCCAAACCGTTTTCCACTTGAACACGAAAAGCGTTGACTGTGTAAGAACTATAGTTGATGTAATATGGCCGTGTAGCCGCGTCGAGCCATAGAAAGCGCGCGAAAAATGAATCTTCGCTTATGTTTACGTGAGTTAACCTGGGTTGAGCCTGCAATCCAATCGAAAACCAGTACCTGGTCAGCGGTCAAGTTAAAAAAAAAAAAACAGCTAACCTCGGTGAGCTCTGGTCTGTAGCCCACGATTTGGTCACGTGATACCTTGTTTTGGCAGGTGTCAATTGATCGAAACATGTATGTCCAATATCAAAGATTTATGCTGTAAACTAGCATGATACTGGTCACATTGGCATACATGGATGGGTGGACGTACGTACGTATGTACGGACGGTCGATGACGTCATGGCTATAAAACCAAAATTTCTCTCATCGATGGGTTACCATATTTTCTTGACAGTGGTGCGCGCGCAGAGCTCCGCTATCATTTTTCCACTTCATAGCGTTCAATTTCATACTGAATAGTGAGTCTGACCTTAATTTCATTGATGTTAGGAAGCAAGGTGATCTCGTCTTCAGTCCCATAAATGTAATTTACCGATGATAATAGAAAGAAAGACATATAACTGAGATTTACAAGTGGCTCTGAAGTGTTTGGAGAGGAAATTATTCCCACCACAACATCCTGAACATCATTCATTATTAAGGAGAGCCAATATATCGCGAATTTGGACCAAAAAACCCTTGAATAATTACTCAGGAACATAAAAAGGTGTAATGCCTCAGTCTCCGTCACCCATCCGATGATTCTCTTTTCATTTGACTTCCTGTCGCCGTTGTTACAGTGCTCGGGAACACCACAGAGCATCTTTTACACAGAGCATCTTTTACATAATGCACCTTAACAAAAATAGCTGCGCGATTTTGAGCAAACTAAAAACCCAGTTAAGCCAAAGCGAATGAAAAAGTGCAACGCACAGATATAAGTTACGATCGTGCTGCCTATTTCTTGACGGCCTTTATATATTTCCTTTCGCTTGAATGCAGCAGAGCACATAAATAATTAATTTTTTTAAGTTGTAAGAGTTTATAAGCAGTGAAGGATGATAAATTGGATGCCCAGCAGATGGCTGGATTCTTGATTCGCTGAATATGTATCAACAATGGGTTGTTGAATGACAGATGTTGACGAAGTGAATGGCAGCTGTCATTCACAATCGCAGTTAATAAGAAGCCACAACGAAAAATAAACGTTTTCGCAATTATGAACCTTACTTAGCAGTAGCTTCCAAAATATGTACTCTGTGATACCAGTCCAGTGCTCTACCAATGGAGTTGCCCAGCCAATTAGGAGATGGTCATTTTGTGAGTCCATTAAAAACTCCATATTAGGTAGTTCTAGCCTTTGACATTCCCAACAGGAGCATCATAAAATCCTGACATTTTGAGCGACATTCACGCTTTAGGCGCCCAGCTTATGAGAGTTTCTAAAGGAGATCGACTCATTGGTTCACCAATGAATTAATTATCTAGTAATGTCGTAAACATATTCCTTAGACTAATAAGAATATTATCGAAAAATGATCGTTTCTAAAACTAGCCGTTTGATCGCGAAAAAAACTGTTTGCGATCCCGAAAGTCGTTGGGAGAAATCCTCTATTTGATTTCTTACAATGACTGCAAAATTCTCGCGGGCTCATTAGCTAATTTTTATTGTCAATAAGTGGACAGACACATAAATTTACATTTTATGCGTTCCGAAGAGTTTAATTTATGCAACATTTTGTGAAACGTCGATCTGTCACTTTTTAACCAATAGAAAGTCTCCGTTTTTCATTAGCTAATAAGAGAGCGAGGCAAGTAATGAATTTGGTCGTCTCATATTGAAGAAAATTGAAGTTTCTCGCATTTTTGTCTCTCGTTCTTCTCGTGCTTTGACTTAATTTTGACCCCTCTGGCTTTTTCTTATTGTAAAAAACCAATAGAATGTCCCTTTTTCATGCAACAAGGGCGCATCCAGTAGGCGATAGCCGAGTGGATGCGCACACTACTTTGGCAATCTTATGACGAAATTCATTGTCAATATTAGGACTTTTCATGATCAATAACAGGGCAGACGCATGAAAAACTGACATCAATTTGTTAAATCGATTCTGATTGACTTGTGTATAAAGGATAATTCATCTTTTGTTTCAATCGCATTTAATTATCGTGATTCACAAATATGCCTTCCTTTCATAAATTTCCGAAATTGGTGTTTCATTTATATAGCATCATAAATTTTAAAAACAGTCGTCTCGGGTGGTCATAAGCTGAATATTCTCAGTTTAGAAATTTCGTATTCCCGTTACCTAGTTTGTTAAGATTTTATTCCCTATGAGCTTCCGTGCAGATATTTTTCGTACTCTTATTCACATTATCAGGACTTGCATTCTCATGGAACACAATTATAAAAATGGACATACCTTGAAATGTCATGCAAAGTCCAAACAAATGGATCAGCTTCGTTTTCCTATCAAGATATAAAACGGTTTATTTTGTAATGCATTCCATGGATATTTCTGCGAAAATTTTATATTGTTTTATACTCTGTAAAAGGGCATGGCAGAAAAACTGAACACCACGTAGAACAATGGTCTCTTTATTTTTGTTCGGATGATTTGTCGAAAGAACTGAATGCAGTTTTCGAACTAGACCATGAAAGGAATTATTTTATCGGCCCTTAGCTGTGTACCAATGCGTTCTAATTATAACAGCTGATGACTATCAAAGTTGCAGTCGTGCGGCCACTTGTGCAGTTCATGTAACATAGCATCTAAGCTGACGGCTTTCCAACGACTGAGTATAGTCAATGTCTTAATCAGCATCTTGGTTACTTTGCAATCTCCTTTCAGTTTAATCGACTTAACTCTGAGGAAACGGTTACGGTCTTTTTTAACTTCAATTTATGGGAACTTTGTCGATAATTGTGTTTGAAAAGTTTACTTACTAAGAAGCCTCTCTATAACTATCCTGTGGCAAATTAACATATGATAAGGCTCTTTGAATTGCCAGGTGGACCTAGATAATAGGCAGTTTCTTTCGAAAACATTTTGAAACGTTGACACTCGCTACTTCCTTGAGTACGTTAGTGATCCAGTTTAGACACTCGAGATAGTCGAATCAATACGGTGTGACAAAAAAACTGGAATTTTCCTAAGGGCTATTGGTTTTCCTAAAGCTGAATATATTCGTACTTTAAGTAGTTATTTGATACCTACATTGTAGCATTGTCAGATACACAAAACCAGCTTACCTTTTACTGAATTATTTGGCGTGTGACTGAATTATAATTTCATACCCCACAGTTTTTTAATAGTCCCCGGCGTATTCTTTTTTTTTTTTTAACGTAACGGCAAGGAAAAACTAGAAACGAAATTTTTATCGCAATCCACGATACAAACGCATGAGCCATGCACTTGCGGATGGCGAATGTGAAAAGCAAGGGTCTTTAATTGAAACACAATCAACAATGAATATACTTTTTTCATATTGGTGTCCTCTCAACATTTTTGTTTCACTTAGCAAGGGAAGTCGTTTCTAGAGCAACAACCACTCTTTTTGCTTAATTGTTGTTTCTGCAAATGTAATGCCATTGTATACGAGTAGGATTGAGTTTACGATGCATCAGAAGAACACTTGAGAAGTCTTTTGAGGCCTTCACGGTAGTTTCTGCAAAACGCGAAACAGATGCAAGGATTGACGACGCAATATAACATTACAAGAAACCAGCCAACCTCCCCATACGAGAAGATTCCACATGACAATGTGCTATAGAGATATTTATCAATATATATAATACTCCAAGGCAATCTGAAAAATATCAACCCCAGCACAATAGCTATGGCCAACTTCAACGCGTTTGTGTTTCGTTTCTTGCGTTCTATTTTAGCAACAGTCGATTCTTGACCTGGAATCTTTTGTAACTTGAGCTTACTAAGGATGATGGATTATATTAAGGTTAACAGAATGACTGGAGTGTAAAGAAAAGCTACGTAATGGGTAACAACAAAGACAGTAAATGATACGTATTCTCCAAAGGCTTCTTCCCACTGAGAAACACAAAATACTTCCCCTTCGTATTTCTCCAGGCTATATGCGAACAGGTCTAGTGAGGTGGATGCCATTGCAACAATCCATGTGGCGAGAATGAAAAAAGTACACCTTTTAAAACTGATAAATGGGGAATGGAAGGGCCACACCACAGTTCCAAATCCATCCATTGCTATCAGAATCAGGCTCAAGACGGACACAATGAAGGACACCTCAAATAAGAAAGGAATCAGCTTACACAAGGCATTGCCGAGGACGCCACTGATGAGCCAGGGGTATCGATACAAGTTTACAACTTGCAGGGGAATGCAGATAAGCGGAACAAGTAGGTCAGACATGGCCATATTGACTATGAAAATGTTGATTGGTTTCCTTAAAGTTCTCGTTTTGTAAGCAATTATTCCTATACAGGAATTTCCGACCAGCGAAACAACGAAGATAAGGCAGTAAGCGACGGTTGCTCCAATCTTGTATGCAGTGGGATTCCCGTAAACGTGGCAGAACTCGGATCCGTTTATTGTTGTATTCATGATGTTCACTGGCACTTGTTCTAGTTGTTCTCATTAATCGTCTGAAGCTTCTACTTGTTTTTCTCCAAGCAGATGTTGGTTTATTTATTCTAAAAGTCTTGAAATATTATCTTGACTTTGGATTCCCTACAGAGAAGGCAATTAGAGACATAATTTATTAATGGCTTACGGACAACAATCCACTCGAAATGAACGGTGCCGGTTATCAGATGTTTTACCTCATTAATATGTTATCAGCCTCTGCCAAAGTCAAAGGTGGGCTCATATTCCTACTACATCCGGTTTGCTAAAGCTGTTATTGACTGAATTACTGTTTGGTTGTTTTGTTTTTTGTTTTGTATTCTTATTTGTTTTTCGCTCTTCATTTTGTCACCGCTGTTTGTGCTTTATTTCTGAGAAAACTGATGCCAAAAAAAAAATAGTATTTACGACAATGCAAACAATACCTAGAAAACACTTCGCTTACATTAAAACAAATTATAACAGTTGAAGACTGAATACAAAAACTGTTTTATAATTCACTTGGCCATTAGCCATTTACAAACGGACTTAAAAAAACATTTATTACGCCGCATTACATACAAACACATTAATTTTAGCTCACAACCTACCAAAAAAAGAAAAACTACCGTTAGTGACAAGAGAGCAGTGAGCAGGTGTAAATGAATAGTCTTTTTTCTCAATGCCGTGTATCCTGATGACATTGTCCAAACAAATGATCAAATTTCAACGAACGGGTCCACATACACTGAGACAACTGAAAGAAAACAACTAAGATAAGGCAATAACCGACCTTAGCACAAATATTGTATGCAGTAGGATTCCTGAGGAAGGAGCAACTCATGAATCCGTTTATCGTTGTATCCATGTTCACTGGCACTAGTTCTAGTTGTACTGGCTTATCGTCTGCACCTTATCCTTGATTTTCTTCAAAAAGGTGTTGCTTTATTTATGCTAAAAGTGAAACCCCCTCTAGGTTCTTCACTCGTTACAAAGGAAAAATATTCACAGTTGAAGTTTAATTAATGGCCTGCACAGACGAACGATTCAACACGAAATAAGCGGCGATTATTGTTATTTATGTTAAACCCTAAAGTACACCTGTATACCTGTGGGCCACTAGTTATTCAGTTGAAAAACTGTCCCCTGTTACCCTCGTTAAATAAAGTTGATTGATTGATTGATTGATTGATTGAATCAATAAGGTGCAGCAGAAGGGTTGATCACGTCCCAGCTCAGTGCTAAATTAATTTGTAGCTGTTAAGAAAATTCGGAATCATAAAAAAATTGGAATTTACGTTTTCGTAGGAAAATCCCACCTACAAAAACACGAGCCGACAAATAGCCCTTACCTTGGCTAATTTTCAGTTTAAAGTTCACTAAACGGTGGCGTTTCCGGTAAAGTACTACAATTGTCTAGGAGGTGAAGTAAGATACTCGTTTCTGGGTCATCATAAAGTAATAGGTACTTCGCTCCAACCAGTTATTTTACATCGGCTCAGCATTCTCTGCTCGAGAGGCCGGGATTCTTTAGCGGCTTGTATCGAACTAGGAAGTTCACGAATCATGGACTTCCAATTTTTGTGCGCAGTATCTCTACAAAAACAGATCATTACTTCACTCCTACTTCGTGTATATCGCACTAACGCGGCCAGAGCTTATTCTCTGAAAAAAACGAAAGAACCCGTGGACTCCGGAGGAATCGGAAACCGAATTTAAAATCTTTATTTATGCACTCAGTTACTTCGAACCTATGACCTCTGTAATACCATTGTAGTGCTCTACCAATGGAGTCAGTGTCCAGTCAACTAGGAGATGGTCATCCTCTGTGTTCGTAATAAACTCCATGTAGATCTCTCAGAGTTCAGCCTTCGACATTTCCAACAGGAGCGTCATAAAATGCTGACATTTTAAGCGACATTGGGTACACAAGACGAACAGATCATGTATCTCAAGTGTATTAAGGCTTGACCAACCTAATAATTATCCATATTTTTATTTGAAGGAAAGCATTTGTCCAGTGTCCATGAAACTTAGCTTAAAGTTTGATATCGGTGTTGTTATTAATTTGCCAAAATATTTTGCTTCACATCTTGGTCACGGAATTAGTTATCCAGTAAGGTTGTGAACTATTATTAAGGCTAATAAGAGTACTATTTAAGACTAGCCTGGTTAGAAATTCAAGTTAAACTTTCTTTGATCACGAAAACAACTGTTTTCGCTTCCGAAAGTCGTTCAGAGAAATCATCTATTTGAAATCATTATTTGTAGCTTCTGGTTGACTTGTGTAAAAATAATAATTTTCTTTCCTTTCTTATTTATCATCGAGATAGACAAACATGCCTTCTTTTCATAAATTTCCATATTTGTGCCTTCAGCTCCCCGGCGTATTCTTCTTTTTACTTAACGACAAAGAAAAACTGGAAACGAAGTGTTTATCGCAATCCATAATACAAACGCGCAAGCCACTTGCGGTGAGACGAATATGAAAAGCACGGTTCTTTAATTGTAATAAAATCAGCCCTCTTTTTAAAGTTTTTTAGTCTATCTTAGTTGCAGGTGAAGTAACTTCCAAGTGAGCTGAATTCGTTGTGATCACAAGTGAGGTCTCAACGAAACTACGTACATTTGCATCTGTTTACCTTTAAAAAAAGCCAAAGATTGCTTAAAAGTCTACGAAAACTTTACTTGTACAACAAACAGGATTAACTGAATTTTTTTTCATACTGGTGTTTGCAACATTTTTCCTTCACTTGGCACAGGACGTCATGTCTATAGCCACAGCAACTCTTTTTAGTTATTTATTTATCGTTTCTCTAAAAGAAAAAATGCATTACTGTTTCTCTAATGCCATTTTATACGAGTAGGACTGAGTTTACGTTGAATCAGAACAACACTTCAGAAGTCTCTTGAGGCCTTCACGGTAGTTTCTGCAAAATGCGAAACAGATGCAAGGATTGACGGCGCAATATGAGATTAAAAGAAACCAGGAAGTGTAAAAATACTGAGGGAAGAAGGTACATGGCAATGTGCCATAGAGAGACATTAAACATATAAAACTCCAGGGAATTTGGCAAAAAATTAGCCCTAACAATATAGCTATGGCCAACTTCAAAGCATTTCTGTTTCGTTTATTGCGTTGTATTTCAGCATCAGTCGATTGTTGACCTGGAGTCTTTTGTAGCTTGAGCTTGATAAGAATGATGGAGTATATTATGATTACTAGGATGATAGGTGTGTAAACAAAAACTATGTAACAGCCAAGACCATAGTCAGTACGTGATACAGATTCTCCAAAGGTTTCTTCCCACTGATCAACACAAAATACTTCCCCTTCGTATTTGTCGAGGGTATATGCGAATAAGTCTGGTGACGTGAATGCCATCGCAACGATCCATGTGGCGAGAATGAAAAAAGTACACCTTTTCAAATTGATCAATGGGGAATGGAGAGGCCACACCACAGCTCCAAATCGACCCACTGCTATCAGAATCAGACTCTCGATGGACACAATGTAAGAGACCTCGAATAAGAAAGGAATCAGCTTACAGAAGGCGTTGCCGAGGACGCCACTAATGAACCAGGAGTATCGATACAAGTTTACAACTTGCAGGGGAATGAAGGCAAGCGGAACAAGTAGGTCAGACATGGCCATATTGACTATGAAAATGTTGATTGGTTTCCTTAAAGTTCTCGTTTTGTAAACAATTATTCCTATACAGGAATTTCCGACCAGCGAAACAACGAAGATAAGGCAGTAAGCGACGGTTGCTCCAATCTTGTATGCAGTGGGATTCCCGTAAACGTGGCAGAACTCGGATCCGTTTATTGTTGTATTCATGATGTTCACTGGCACTTGTTCTAGTTGTTCTCATTAATCGTCTGAAGCTTCTACTTGTTTTTCTCCAAGCAGATGTTGGTTTATTTATTCTGAAAGTCTTGAAATATTATCTTGACTTTGGATTCCCTACAGAGAAGGCAATTAGAGACATAATTTATTAATGGCTTACGGACAACAATCCACTCGAAATGAACGGTGCCGGTTATCAGATGTTTTACCTCATTAATATGTTATCAGCCTCTGCCAAAGTCAAAGGTGGGCTCATATTCCTACTACATCCGGTTTGCTAAAGCTGTTATTGACTGAATTACTGTTTGGTTGTTTTGTTTTTTGTTTTGTATTCTTATTTGTTTTTCGCTCTTCATTTTGTCACCGCTGTTTGTGCTTTATTTCTGAGAAAACTGATGCCAAAAAAAAATAGTATTTACGACAATGCAAACAATACCTAGAAAACACTTCGCTTACATTAAAACAAATTATAACAGTTGAAGACTGAATACAAAAACTGTTTTATAATTCACTTGGCCATTAGCCATTTACAAACGGACTTAAAAAAACATTTATTACGCCGCATTACATACAAACACATTAATTTTAGCTCACAACCTACCAAAAAAAGAAAAACTACCGTTAGTGACAAGAGAGCAGTGAGCAGGTGTAAATGAATAGTCTTTTTTCTCAATGCCGTGTATCCTGATGACATTGTCCAAACAAATGATCAAATTTCAACGAACGGGTCCACATACACTGAGACAACTGAAAGTAAACAACTAAGATAAGGCAATAACCGACCTTAGCACAAATATTGTATGCAGTAGGATTCCTGAGGAAGGAGCAACTCATGGATCCGTTTATCGTTGTATCCATGTTCACTGGCACTAGTTCTAGTTGTACTGGATTATCGTCTGCACCTTATCCTTGATTTTCTACAAAAAGGTGTTGCTTTATTTATGCTAAAAGTGAAACCCCCTCTAGGTTCTTCACTCGTTACAAAGGAAAAATATTCACAGTTGAAGTTTAATTAATGGCCTGCACAGACGAACGATTCGACACTAAATAAGCGGCGATTATTGTTATTTATGTTAAACCCTAAAGTACACCTGTATACCTGTGGGCCACTAGTTATTCAGTTGAAAAACTGTCCCCTGTTACCCTCGTTAAATAAAGTTGATTGATTGATTGATTGATTGATTTATTGAATCAATAAGGTGCAGCAGAAGGGTTGATCACGTCCCAGCTCAGTGCTAAATTAATTTGTAGCTGTTAAGAAAATTCGGAATCATAAAAAAATTGGAATTTACGTTTTCGTAGGAAAATCCCACCTACAAAAACACGAGCCGACAAATAGCCCTTACCTTGGCTAATTTTCAGTATAAAGTTCACTAAACGGTGGCGTTTCCGGTAAAGTACTACAATTGTCTAGGAGGTGAAGTAAGATACTCGTTTCTGGGTCATCATAAAGTAATAGGTACTTCGCTCCAACCAGTTATTTTACATCGGCTCAGCATTCTCTGCTCGAGAGGCCGGGATTCTTTAGCGGCTTGTATCGAACTAGGAAGTTCACGAATCATGGACTTCCAATTTTTGTGCGCAGTATCTCTACAAAAACAGATCATTACTTCACTCTTACTTTGTGTATTTCGCACTAACGCGGCCAGAGCTTATTCTCTAAAAAAAACGAAAGAACCCGTGGACTCCGGAGGAATCGGAAACCGAATTTAAAATCTTTATTTATGCACTCAGTTACTTCGAACCTATGACCTCTGTAATACCATTGTAGTGCTCTACCAATGGAGTCAGTGTCCAGTCAACTAGGAAAGTCAACAATCGACTGATGCTGAAATACAACGCAATAAACGAAACAGAAATGCTTTGAAGTTGGCCATAGCTATATTGTTAGGGCTAATTTTTTGCCAAATTCCCTGGAGTTTTATATGTTTAATGTCTCTCTATGGCACATTGCCATATACCTTCTTTCCTCAGTATTTTTACACTTCCTGGTTTCTTTTAATCTCATATTGCGCCGTCAATCCTTGCATCTGTTTCGCATTTTGCAGAAACTACCGTGAAGGCCTCAAGAGACTTCTGAAGTGTTGTTCTGATTCAACGTAAACTCAGTCCTACTCGTATAAAATGGCATTAGAGAAACAGTAATGCATTTTTTCTTTTAAAGAAACGATAAATAAATAACTAAAAAGAGTTGCTGTGGCTATAGACATGACGTCCTGTGCCAAGTGAAGGAAAAATGTTGCAAACACCAGTATGAAAAAAAATTCAGTTAATCCTGTTTGTTGTACAAGTAAAGTTTTCGTAGACTTTTAAGCAATCTTTGGCTTTTTTTAAAGGTAAACAGATGCAAATGTACGTAGTTTCGTTGAGACCTCACTTGTCATCACAACGAATTCAGCTCACTCGGAAGTTACTTCACCTGCAACTAAGATAGACTAAAAAACTTTAAAAAGAGGGCTGATTTTATTACAATTAAAGAACCTGTGCTTTTCATATTCGTCTCACCGCAAGTGGCTTGCGCGTTTGTATTATGGATTGCGATAAACACTTCGTTTCCAGTTTTTCTTTGCCGTTAGGTAAAAAGAAGAATACGCCGGGGAGCTGAAGGCACAAATATGGAAATTTATGAAAAGAAGGCATGTTTGTCTATCTCGATGATAAATAAGAAAGGAAAGAAAATTATTATTTTTACACAAGTCAACCAGAAGCTACAAATAATGATTTCAAATAGATGATTTCTCTGAACGACTTTCGGAAGCGAAAACAGTTGTTTTCGTGATCAAAGAAAGTTTAACTTGAATTTCTAACCAGGCTAGTCTTAAATAGTACTCTTATTAGCCTTAATAATAGTTCACAACCTTACTGGATAACTAATTCCGTGACCAAGATGTGAAGCAAAATATTTTGGCAAATTAATAACAACACCGATATCAAACTTTAAGCTAAGTTTCATGGACACTGGACAAATGCTTTCCTTCAAATAAAAATATGGATAATTATTAGGTTGGTCAAGCCTTAATACACTTGAGATACATGATCTGTTCGTCTTGTGTACCCAATGTCGCTTAAAATGTCAGCATTTTATGACGCTCCTGTTGGGAATGTCAAAGGCTAGAACTCTGAGAGATCTTAAACAAAGAGATCTTGCTTTATTTATGCTAAAAGTGAAATACCATATAGGTATAGTCACAATTGAAGTTTAATTAATGACCTGCACGCACGAACATTTCGACACGAAATAAGCGGCGGTTATTGGGTGCGTAATTTATGTTTGACCCCAAAGTATACCTGTAACAAGGCGCAGCAGGTGGGTTGATCTCGTCCCAAGAACTGACCCCAGCTCAGTGCTAAATTAATTTTAGCTGTTAAGAATATATTTTCATACTGGTGTTTGCAACATTTTTCCTTCACTTGGCACAGGACGTCATGTCTATAGCCACAGCAACTCTTTTTAGTTATTTATTTATCGTTTCTCTAAAAGAAAAAATGCATTACTGTTTCTCTAATGCCATTTTATACGAGTAGGACTGAGTTTACGTTGAATCAGAACAACACTTCAGAAGTCTCTTGAGGCCTTCACGGTAGTTTCTGCAAAATGCGAAACAGATGCAAGGATTGACGGCGCAATATGAGATTAAAAGAAACCAGGAAGTGTAAAAATACTGAGGGAAGAAGGTACATGGCAATGTGCCATAGAGAGACATTAAACATATAAAACTCCAGGGAATTTGGCAAAAAATTAGCCCTAACAATATAGCTATGGCCAACTTCAAAGCATTTCTGTTTCGTTTATTGCGTTGTATTTCAGCATCAGTCGATTGTTGACCTGGAGTCTTTTGTAGCTTGAGCTTGATAAGAATGATGGAGTATATTATGATTACTAGGATGATAGGTGTGTAAACAAAAACTATGTAACAGCCAAGACCATAGTCAGTACGTGATACAGATTCTCCAAAGGTTTCTTCCCACTGATCAACACAAAATACTTCCCCTTCGTATTTGTCGAGGGTATATGCGAATAAGTCTGGTGACGTGAATGCCATCGCAACGATCCATGTGGCGAGAATGAAAAAAGTACACCTTTTCAAATTGATCAATGGGGAATGGAGAGGCCACACCACAGCTCCAAATCGACCCACTGCTATCAGAATCAGACTCTCGATGGACACAATGTAAGAGACCTCGAATAAGAAAGGAATCAGCTTACAGAAGGCGTTGCCGAGAACGCCACTAATGAACCAGGAGTATCGATACAAGTTTACAACTTGCAGGGGAATGAAGGCAAGCGGAACAAGTAGGTCAGACATGGCCATATTGACTATGAAAATGTTGATTGGTTTCCTTAAAGTTCTCGTTTTGTAAACAATTATTCCTATACAGGAATTTCCGACCAGCGAAACAACGAAGATAAGGCAGTAAGCGACGGTTGCTCCAATCTTGTATGCAGTGGGATTCCCGTAAACGTGGCAGAACTCGGATCCGTTTATTGTTGTATTCATGATGTTCACTGGCACTTGTTCTAGTTGTTCTCATTAATCGTCTGAAGCTTCTACTTGTTTTTCTCCAAGCAGATGTTGGTTTATTTATTCTGAAAGTCTTGAAATATTATCTTGACTTTGGATTCCCTACAGAGAAGGCAATTAGAGACATAATTTATTAATGGCTTACGGACAACAATCCACTCGAAATGAACGGTGCCGGTTATCAGATGTTTTACCTCATTAATATGTTATCAGCCTCTGCCAAAGTCAAAGGTGGGCTCATATTCCTACTACATCCGGTTTGCTAAAGCTGTTATTGACTGAATTACTGTTTGGTTGTTTTGTTTTTTGTTTTGTATTCTTATTTGTTTTTCGCTCTTCATTTTGTCACCGCTGTTTGTGCTTATTTCTGAGAAAACTGATGCCAAAAAAAAAATAGTATTTACGACAATGCAAACAATACCTAGAAAACACTTCGCTTACATTAAAACAAATTATAACAGTTGAAGACTGAATACAAAAACTGTTTTATAATTCACTTGGCCATTAGCCATTTACAAACGGACTTAAAAAAACATTTATTACGCCGCATTACATACAAACACATTAATTTTAGCTCATAACCTACCAAAAAAAGAAAAACTACCGTTAGTGACAAGAGAGCAGTGAGCAGGTGTAAATGAATAGTCTTTTTTCTCAATGCCGTGTATCCTGATGACATTGTCCAAACAAATGATCAAATTTCAACGAACGGGTCCACATACACTGAGACAACTGAAAGTATACAACTAAGATAAGGCAATAACCGACCTTAGCACAAATATTGTATGCAGTAGGATTCCTGAGGAAGGAGCAACTCATGGATCCGTTTATCGTTGTATCCATGTTCACTGGCACTTGTACTAGTTGTTCTGGCTTATCGTCTGCACCTTCTCCTTGTTCTTAAACAAAGAGATCTTGCTTTATTTATGCTAAAAGTGAAATACCATATAGGTATAGTCACAATTGAAGTTTTATTAATGACCTGCACGCACGAACATTTCGACACGAAATAAGCGGCGGTTATTGGGTGCGTAATTTATGTTTGACCCCAAAGTATACCTGTAACAAGGCGCAGCAGGTGGGTTGATCTCGTCCCAAGAACTGACCCCAGCTCAGTGCTAAATTATTTTTAGCTGTTAAGAATATTCGAAATAAGGAAATAACTGATAAAAAGCTTCGAAGGGGTAAACTTAAGAGTCACATAAAACATTGCTATTAACGCCTTCGTAGGAAACTCTCACCTTGAAAAACAAGAGCCGACAAATAGCCCTTACCTTGAATGATTTTCAGTTTAAAGTTCACTAAATGGTGGCGTTTCCGCTAAAGCAGTACAACTGTGTGAAGTGCAGTAAAATACTTGTTGCTGGGTCACCAAAGAGTAATAGGTACTTAGCTCGAACCAGTTATTTTACATCGGCTCAGCATTCTCTGCTTGAGAGGCTGGGATTCTTTAGCGGTTTTGATCAGTACCATAGCTACAATTGTAACCTCGCCTTCTATCGAATCATGAACTTCCAATTTTCCGCCCAGTATCTCTACAAAAACAGACCATTACTTCGCTCCGACTTCGTGTATTTCGCACTGACGCGGCCAGAGCTTATTCTCGGAAAAAAAAACGAAAGAACCCCCGAGACTCCGGAGAAATCAGAAACATTAATTTAAAACCTTTATTTAGAAATCAGTTACTTCCAACCTATGACTTCTGTAAGACCAGTGTAGTGTAGTCTACCAATGGAATTGTCCAGCCAACAAGACGACCAGGTCATGTATGAGAGCTAGCTTCTAGAGAGGACCGAATCATTATTTCATCCATGAATTGGTTATCCAGTAAGGTCGTGAAATACTATCAAGGCTAATGAGAGGACTATTAAAGACGAGCCTCGTTAGAAATTCAAATTGGCTTATATTTGATCACGAAAACAACTGTTTTCGATTTCGAAAGTCGTTCAGAGAAATCATCTCTTTGAATTCAATATCAGTCCATTCTGGTTGACTTGTGTATAAATAATAATTTTCTTTCCTTTCTTATTTATCATCAAGATAGACAAACATGCCTTCTTTTCATAAATTTCCATATTTGAGCCTTCAGCTCCCCGGCGTATTCTTCTTTTTACCTAACGACAAAGAAAAACTGGAAACGAAGTGTTTATTGCAATCACGGTAGTTTATGCAAAATGCGAAACAGATGCAAGGATTGACGGCGAAATATGAGATTAAAAGAAACATTGAGGAAGTGTAAAAATAACATGCATGTCCAATACACACTAACTGAAACGACCCGAATGCACGATCTGTCGACCCGAAAAATGCATCTCATTAGATAAAATCGTCGTACAGCTGTCCCCACGAATCGAACGATCCGTACGATTCGTGAAGCGCTTTTACGACCCGTATCCATTCGAATATTGCATGTTATCGTCGTACAGCTGTCCCCACGAATCGAACGATCCGTACGATTCGTGAATCGCTTTTACGACCCGTATCCACTCGAGTATTGCATGTTATAGTGGCAGCATGTCGCTATTTTTATGCTGAAAAAACTCGAAGACACGATCTGTCAACCACAAAAATGCATCTCATTAGATAATACCGTCGCACAGCTGTCCCCACGAATCGATCGATCCGTACGATTCGTGAAACCCTTTTACGACCCGTGTCGATTCGACTATTGCATGTTGTTACTAATTTTTATGCCTGTCAATGTGTGTATCCGTCGCGATCCAATTTGTGAATGAGCTGTTGTCCATAAACATGAACACACTGAACAGCATCTACCAAAACAAACGAGACAATGTGTGTATGCGTCTTTCTCAAAACCCATGCCGTCAAAGGTTTACAGGAACGCAAGGAAAGTGTGCACGCCTCGTTCTAGAAGCCTGTGCCGACAACCGAACGTGCGCCGAAACTGCGCCGACAAACAAACAAGGGAAAGTGTGTATGCTTCGTTCTAAGAACCCGTGCGGTCGAGCGAAAGTGTGTATACCTCGGAGCCTGCGCTGACAAACAAACAAGGGAAAGTGTGTATGGCTCGTTCTAAAAGCCTGTGCCGACGAACAAACAGGGGAAGTGTGTATAACACGTTGTAAAAGCTTTCTACTTTCAACAGTGCTAAAACTGAATTTATGGTAATTGCCTCCACACAAAAATTGAGTAGTTTGTCAAACTCATTTAAGCTTTTCCATTGGTAATGTTGCGATTGAACATGTTTCCTCATAGGCAGCCCAAGTTTGCGTCACTAGAGAGCGTGTAATCATTGAAAATTACTAGTGGGAAGATGACCTTTGAGTGCAAGCGGTGTTGCGTTACAGGCGGCCGTTGAGAATTTGAAGGCGTTATAAGAATTTGTATGGGAAATAAAATACCGTCGATTATGAAGCCTAAAAAACGCTCAATGTAATGTTCATTCAATAAAAGGAATGAAAATGACTTGCACTCAAAGGTCATCTTCCCACTAGTAATTAATTATTACACGCTCTCTTGTGACGCGAACTTGGGCTGCCTTAAATAATGGTTTCCTCTGTTAAATCGCTTGGAACATTTATTGATGACAATCGACGGTGGCAAACACATTGATAAATTATCTAAAAAGGTCGCTTCTGGGATAGGAGCAATAAAAAGAATTAAGACCGTTTGTCCCTCCAACCACTCTTCATTATATATACAATGCACTAATTCAATCTCATTTCCACTATTGCTATCCTGTCTGGGGTAATTGTGGTAAAACGTTATTTGACAGGCTACAGAAGCTTCAGAACCGTGCCGCTCGCGTCTTAACCTTTGCTAGCTATGATGCTGATGCTAACCACTTAATTAGACAACTCCATTGGAAAGAATTGAGCACTCAATTTCAAATACAGAAAGCCTTAATGGTATACTAGTTTTTAAATGGTCTTGCTCCTGAATATTTAACTTCTAAATTTGTTAAACGATGAATGAAACGAGTTATTCCGTGAGGGACTCTGTTAACAAACTATTTGTCCCATTTCCGCGAACTCGTTTCATGAAAAACAGCTTTAGTTATAGCGGAGTAGTCCTCTGGAACAGCCTTCTGTGTAATGTGAGAGAAGCTAAATTGCTAAGTCAATAAGGCAACCCTGTCAACATCATTTGTATAAATTACATCAATTAATGTTGACCAGGATTCAGTTAATGTTGACCATTAATCAATTAATGTTAGGATCAATTAATGTTGACTAGAAACTGGGCTTGAAAACGATCAAAAATGGCGGATGGACTCGTGAATAAGTGCAATAACGGTACGAGATATCTTATACATATCAATTCTTTTTTGTCTTTTATTTTTTTTATTTTTCATTTTTCATGGCATGGCTCGCACCCTGGCTCGCATGACTCGCAAAATTGGCTCGCATTGTGACTCGCATGGCTCGCTGGCTC
Source organism: Montipora capricornis (assembly GCF_036669925.1). Lineage (NCBI taxonomy): Eukaryota > Metazoa > Cnidaria > Anthozoa > Scleractinia > Acroporidae > Montipora > Montipora capricornis. The sequence goes on along the minus strand of NW_027180171.1, from coordinate 234,800 downwards.
GCACATTAGTACAACTCGTCATACGAGTAGGTTCAGTTTTTGCGCAAAAACATGCTGCTCCTTTAATAAGCTATGTGCTATCATTCTCAAGGGCAAACAATTTCCTACCAAATGCTTTCCCCTGCACAGCTCTTTCTGTCGCACACGATCAGGCGTTACTGTGCAATAAGAAACGAATGCCCTGAACGTCCAAGTCAGAATAAAATTCCTTGCGCTTGATAGCCATCAAGACGTAGATCCAAGCTGGTGTGACGTTAATATTACTTGCCACCAAAGTAATTGTGAACACGGGGGACTCACACGGCCTCCGTCGAACAACATCGTCCAAATCTTCTTTAATACAAGATACAACTCGACCGAATCGACAACTGGCGAACATGCGTCTAAGTCCCGCAAATGAGATGCACTTCTCCATTCGACAACGGGTCGTATCACTTGGGCACGAATCGTTCGAATCGACAACTCGGAGAAGGGTCTCTTGACCTACAGCGTGTTAGAAATATTCTAAGTCCCCCTAATGAGATGCATTTCTCCATTCGACAACGGGTCGTATCACATCTGCACGAATCGTTCGAATCGAACGAATCGACAACTCGGAGAAGGGTCTCTTGGCCTACAGCGTGTTATAAATATTCTAAGTCCCCCTAATGAGATGCATTTCTCCATTCGACAACGGGTCGTATCACATCTGAACGAATCGTTCGAATCGAACGAATCGACAACTCGGAGAAGGGTCTCTTGACCTAAAGCGTGTTAGAAATATTCTAACTCCCCCTAATGAGATGCATTTCTCCATTCGACAACTGGTCGTATCACATGGGCACGAATCGTTCGAATCGAACGAATCGACAACTCGGAGAAGGGTCTCTTGGCCTACAGCGTGTTAGAAATATTCTAAGTCCCCCTAATGAGATGCACTTCTCCATTCGACAACGGGTCGTATCACATGGGCACGATTCGTACGAATTGAACGAATCGACAACTCGGAGAAGGGTCTCTTGACCTAAAGCGTGTTAGAAATATTCTAAGTCCCCCTAATGAGATGCATTTCTCCATTCGACAACGGGTCGTATCACATCTGAACGAATCGTTCGAATCGAACGAATCGACAACTCGGAGAAGGGTCTCTTGACCTAAAGCGTGTTAGAAATATTCTAAGTCCCCCTAATGAGATGCACTTCTCCATTCGACAACGGGTCGTATCACATGGGCACGATTCGTACGAATCGAACGAATCGACAACTCGGAGAAGGGTCTCTTGACCTAAAGCGTGTTAGCAATATTCTAAGTCCCCCTAATGAGATGCATTTCTCCATTCGACAACGGGTCGCCCCACATGGGCACGATTCGCACGAATCGACAGCAACTGCACAGCTTTTTTACGACTCGTATCTATTCAGGTGTATTGGACAACCCTCAAAAATAAGGGAAGATGCCACATGGCCATATGCCATAGAGATACGTTATATATATAATACTTCAGGAAAACTTGCAAAAAGTTAACCCCAACAATATAAGTATGGCCAACTTCAAAGCATTTGTGTTTCGTTTATTGCGTTGTATTTTAGCATCAGTCGATTGCTGACCTGGAGTCTTTGGTAGCTTGAGCTTGATAAGGATGATGGAGTATATTATGATTGATAGGATGATAGGTGTATAAACAAAAACTATGCTATAGGCAAGACCATAGGCAGTAAATAAAAAAGATTCTCCAAAGGCTTCTTCCCACTGTAAAAAAAAAAATTACTTCCCCTTCGTATTTCTCGAGGGTATATGCGAATACGTCTGGTGACATGGATGCCATCGCAACGATCCATGTGGCGAGAATCAAAAAAAGTACACCTTTTCAAATTGATCAATGGGGAATGGAGGGGCCACACTATAGCTCCAAATCGACTCACTGCTATCAGAATCAGACTCTGGAGGGACACAACGTTTGAGACCTCAAATAAGAAAGGAATCAGCTTACACAAGGCATTACCGAGGACGCCACTGATGAGCCAGCTGGAGTATTGATATAAGTTTAGAACTTCCAGGGGAATGTAGATAAGCGGAACAAGCAGGTTAGACATGGCCATATTGACTATTAAAAGGTTGATTGGTTTCCTTAAAGTTTTCGTTTTGTAAACAATTATTCCTATAAAGGAATTCCAAACCAGCGAAACAACGAAGATAAGGCAGTAAGCAGCGGTTGATCCAATCTTGAATGCCGTGGGATTCAAATGGACGGAGCATCTCGCGGATCCGTTTATCGCTGTATTCATGTTCAATAGCACTTGTTTTAGTTGTTCTCATTAATCGCGTAAACCTTCTCCTCGTTTTTGTACAAGCAATTGTTGCTTTGTTTATGCTAAAGGCGAAACAACGAAGATAAGGTTGTAAGTGGCGGTTGCTCCAATCTTGCATGTAGTGAGATTCTACTGGAAGGGGCAGCTCTGGAATGCGGTCATCGTTGTGAAAGTTGTTTTAGCCGGTTCTAATCAGTCGTCCAAACATTCTCCTTGTTTTCTACAAGCAGGTGTTGCTTTATTTATGCTAAAAAAGAAATATCATCTTGGCTTTTGACTCCTTTCAAAAGGAAATCATTGGCAGAGTTAAAGTAATGGCTTTCGAACAAAAGTGCCACACGACGTATGCGACGAGTAATGGGTTTTTCAACTCATAATTTTATCACCTCAAAGATGGGCTCATATTTGCCTTGCATCCGCTTGAAGGATGTTGTTATTGCATTACTGTAAATCGCAAAACATCTCATTGTAAAACTATTGATCAGCTTAATTGAAACGGTGAGCAATGTACAGGTGCACAAGTACTGTCTTGAGGTGAAGGTCGTAATTCAATCATTTAGAAAGTAATGAAAATAGAAGCAAAGCTTAAGGAAATTACTACTATACTTTTATTTAAATTTTCTCTTGTCAAAGTTTCTGTCTACTCCCAAATTTGTCGATTTAACAAATTAGTGTCAGTTTTTCGTGCGTCTGTCCCGTTATTGACAATAAATTTCGTCATAACATTGTCAAAAAAGTCTGGGTATCCACTGCTACTTTGACAATGTTATGACGAAATTTATGATCAATAACAGGACAGACGCATGAAAAACTGGCATCAATTTGTTTTTTAAAATAGCAAAAGGCAGAGGGGTCAAAATTAAGTCAAAATACGAGTACTGCGCGAGACAAAAATGCCACCAAATTCATATCTTGCCTCGCTCTCTTATTGGCTGATGGAAAAAACGGAGACTTTCTATTGGTTAAAAAGTGACAGATCGACGTTTCACAAAATTTTACAAAATTTAAACTCTTCGAAAAGCACAAAGGCCTACATTATGACATAAGCATGATGAGATTTTATCTCAGGGCCCGTCATAGTTAAGTATTTAGGAGTGCCGTTGCATGGAGCAAGAGGCGTTGTCAATTATAGAGCTTAAGCCAATCAAATGAGGTCAAATCGAATAACACCGAGGTTATAGGCAGTCTAACTCATGGTCCTTCTCACCATCATTCCCATCGCGTTAACATCCGAACACAGATTTCCAATACTGTAGAATAATTTTTAACAGCTAGTTTAATGTTTTTCTTTTTTTCGTTTTTCTTTTCTACTTTTTTTTTTTTTGTACCGTTTGACCTCAGGGCATTCCTTTCTTAAGCGCTTAAAGCAGTTCGTTAAGAATCATTTCGACGACCTTGATCTCTATGGGGAGTCAGGATGGCTTAGTGGTTATCAACCGCGCCTCCCACCTCCGCGACCCAGGGGTACTCCGGTTTTTCTCCCTCATCAAAATCGACTCTGCTAGATCAGTAACATCTGGGCGGATACCCTCGTATAGGGATAACCTCTGGTATCTCTCCCTTTCATTGTATTGAATGAATAAAGTTGGTATTATTATTATTATCTTGACTTTCAAATCTCTTCGCCTGTGCTAATACGTTGGCATGGAGTTGGGATTAGAACAGTCGAAAAGACGTTAAAATTCGACACACATGTCCTTTATACCTTTCACAATGATATCGTCATTCTCCAGTAATGACCTCGTTACTCTTTCGCCATTGCATGTTGGTTCAGCCCTCGATGAGTTTGTTCATTTCCTACACGAGTCATGCGTGGTGAATTTGGTGTAAGTGTGCCAGACTATTCGTCGAGATACAGCTGAGGCTTGTAACTCAAAGGTCGACATGTTAACACGATACCTTTGGGCTGTGTTAGTCCCTCTAACAAATGCCATGTTTTGGGGCCATAGGGGGTTTTGGAAGGCGAAAGCCAATTTTTACACACCGGGATGGCCTTCATTTGAACTCTAGGAGCCAACATAAGTTATATCGTAGTCTCAGAGGGGAAGTCCTGCGCCTTTTGCCCAGTTCTCTCACCTCGGAGGGAGTCTATTAAGATTGCTTAACTCTGATGCAGATCTTTACAAGTTTTGCCAGCTTTTAGATGTTTGTGTACATAATTACAAGTGACAACTGTCAAAAAAGTATAAGATTACAAAAAAGAAGAACAAACACTGGTGCTAATTAGTAGACGACAAAAAAGCTAAATTAACGAAGCAAAAAATAAACAAAACCCCTGGAAGGGCCCTTAAACAACGTTAATCATAATAAGCACCCAGGGCAGGGCCTTTGAGTTCACCTAACACCTAAAGGCCTGACGAAATCCAAGAAAAGGGCCTAAGAACGATTGATCATGTAGAACGTACACTATGGAAAAGGAAACTAATTATAACAAATTCTGTTTTTTGAATGAAATTTCTTCCTTTTATTTAAGCCCTGTGGTGCTAAAGAGAACAGCTGAGCACTCCAATAAGCCTTTTTTGTAATTAAAGGCCGATCGATTTCTTCAGATTTGTAAGAGGCTTTCACCTGATCGATGCATTGAAATGAAAAATCATCTAGTATATGTGGGATTTTGTGAAAATGCACTGCTATTTCACAAGTTGTTTTGCTTGTAAGCATAGCAGACTTGTGATTATGAAACCTAATTCTAAAATCAGTGATGGTAGATCCCACATATCTCAAGCGAAATTTCTTTCAAGAGGCCAAATAAATAACGTTTTTAGAATCACAAGAAAATCTGGAATGAATGGTGTATTGTTTTCCCGTCTGAAAACTAGGAAAAGATTTAGATTCCACCAAGAAATTCTTACAAAGGTCGCATCTATTTCTATCGCATTTAAAAGAAGCATTGTTGTGGTGATCCGTTCGTCCCTCTACGGCGGTTTTCAAGCGGGATGGTGCTAGCAATTCTTAAGATTTTTTGACCGACGGAAGGCTGGTATGACAGAGCCTCGAGGGAAAAGTTCTTTTAATTTAGGGTTAGATTGTAAAATAAACAAATGCTTTCTAATTAGGTTACCAACATCGGGTAAATTTGGATTGAATGTAATAACAAACGGAAATAGTTTCTTCGCTTCTTTTCCACGAGTTCTAAGTAAATCATTTCTAGAAATGGCGGAGGCTTTGGAGAATTGATCATTAACTAATTTAGAAGGATAGCCTTGATAAAGAAGGTACCCTTTGCACTCAGCTGTTCTCTTGGCAAGGAAGGTTTCATCAGAGCAATTTCTTTTTATTTTTGTGGCTACTCCGAAAGGAATGGCCTTGAAAATATGCTTGGGATGGCAGCTAGAAGGTGCAAGATATAAATGACTGTCTGTAGGTTTGGAATAGACGTCTATCCTAATAAACCCATCGATAAGATATAAAGTAGGATCTAAAACATGGAGCTCACGCTCAGAATAAACTAATTCAATATATAATACTAGGATAGAGAGAATTAATGTAATCCGTAAATTGATGTAAAGCAGGAAGGCCTTGCTGCCAAAGATCAAAAACATCGTCACGATATCGCCACCATAGGGACGGCTTTATCTGACAGGAAAATTTGGCTTTGAGATCGATTTCTTCCATGGCGAGATCGGCATAACTGCAGGCATTCTTTGGACCCATAGCTGTGCCATGAATTTGTAAAAGAAATTCTCCTTAAAAACAGAATGGTTGCTTTTCAAACAGATTTTCACAGCTTCTAAAAGTGGATGGAAATTTATTTTCTCTGGCATTCAAAGCCTTCCTTACGGTAGTGAGACCAAGTTTGTTATCGATGTTGGGAAACATTGAAACTACATCCCACGAAACCAGTAAGGTGCCAGTTGGAAAAGGGCGGCTAGTATTTAGGTCTTCTATTTTGTTAAGCAGATCGGTGGTGTCCTTAATAAATGATGGCATTTTTCTGGCAAGTGGTTGTAAATCAAATTCAGTAAAGGCCGACCAGTTTTCAACTGCCGTGCCACAACAAGATGCGATGAGTCTTAGCGGGTTGCCTGTTTTGTGCGTTTTGATATTTCCAAAAGCAACTCCTAGTTTCACTTCTTTATTCAATACCCACTTCGCTATTTCAGGAGAGATCTCACCTTTTCCGAGCCACTTAGAACACCAACTGTCTACTAATGCCAAATGCTTAGCGGTAGGATCCAAGTGCAAAGGTTTATATTGCAGCTGGTTGTTGAGTTGACCAAATATTTTTTCCTCGTATTCTTTTACATCAATCAATACAAATCTAGAGCCTTTATCCTGTATACGAATAACTACACGAATAACTACACATACCCTACATGATTTTTCATTTCAATGCACCGATCAGGTGCAGGCCCCTTACAACTCTGAAGAAATCGATAGGCTTTTAATTACAAAAAAGGCTTATTGGAGTGCTCAGCTGTTCTCTTTAGCACCACAGGGCTTAAATAAAAGGAAGAAATTTCATTCAAAAAACAGAATTTGTTATAATTAGTTTCCTTTTCCATAGTGTACGTTCTACATGATCAATCGTTCTTAGGCCCTTTTCTTGGATTTCGTCAGGCCTTTAGGTGTTAGGTGAACTCAAAGGCCCTGCCCGGGGTGCTTATTATGATTAACGTTGTTTAAGGGCCCTTCCAGGGGTTTTGTTTATTTTTTGCTTCGTTAATTTAGCTTTCTTGTCGTCTACTAATTAGCACCACTTTTAGTGTATGTTTCCACATGATCAATCGTACATCAACCATCATACATCAACCCGTCAAAATCAACATGCATATTCATTACACCAAACTTTTGCTTTGATTTTTGGGTTAACTCTACAGCCGATGCTTGAAAATGGCTGCCGAGAGGAACTTTCAGGCTGAGTACATTGTGTGAGAGCTCTGATCTCCCCTTGAATGGCCTCGAGCGCTGGAGGAACGCTCCCCGTCGCTTTTAACAGTAGGAATTGAAGAAGTGCTGGAGTCTTGGACCAATACTTGTTGTATCGCCTGGGAAATGGTCGCCGTGATGGAGATCGATATAGCTCGCAGATCAAGGGACATCAAGTTCTGGTTGTGGATGCTCTGGCTCTGAGCGGCAACACGTTTATAAAGAACACTTATATTTCGACCGACTTGTCGTTCTTCTTTAGAGTGAATGAAGAAAAACCGTTATACACAAATTTCTACTACGCCATTGAAAAACGAAAGTGCGCGCTACGACTTCAACCGTAAATAAGCGTAACAATTCAAACATAAGTAACATCCGGCACGTGCCAAAGGATAACACACGCGCATGCCAAAGATAGCATGCGAACGGAGAGTATATGAGTGACTCTTAAAATAAAAGGGAATTAGGTGTAAAAATAAGGGAAAATAGGAGAAAAATTATCCAATAAAGAATACAATATGTGATTTTGTATTAGAAATAGAATTTTACCTTCGGCTACGTTCCCCTCTATTCTGGCTAAAAAAGAAGCCACTCTCGTTAAGCCTATCGGGTTTCAAGGATCGGAGCCGATATGCCCATTGCCCTTCCTTAGCAAGGAGATCGTCTTTTGCATTAACTTTAGCTATAAGTTGTATGCTAACATCTTGAAGTTCATGATGTCCATGACTATTAAAATGCTTATAGACAAGGGGCATCGCTCTCCTTATTAACAGAAGACATCCTAGAATGGGCTCGTAAACGGCTCTTGTGGTTGTTGAACCTCAACCTAAACTTAGTGGTGGTGGAGCCGACATAGTGGAAACCACAAACCTTGCAACTAATTAAGTGAACAATATTCCGAGAATTACAATCCAAACTGCGATTTATAGTATAGCTAGTACCAATCGAATGGCTAGAGAACCTATCTCCTACAATAAGATAATTACTGACAAACATCACATCTGCTGCTAGCACATTTATGAGTTCCTCGTGTACCCTAAATTTCCCGATCTAGAGGTCGTAACTTGGCGCGAACTAGATAGTCTCCCAAGCTCTTAGGACGACGAAATGCCAATCTTGAATGGCCTGCTTACACCTATTGGAAATCTGTAAAAGGGAATGTAATTCTCTTAATATTCCTCCCTATATTAGGCAGACCCGGGTGATACGTAACCACAAATGGTAATCTTTTGCTAGTTGCCTAAGTGCAAGTAGCTCTTCCCGGCTTAACACCCGAGCCCTATGGAAGGGGATATGATGATGTCATTATAAAGCAGGCTGATAAGGGTTCAGCTTTAGTAGTTATGGACAAGGCAAGGTATGTTAGTGAAGCCATGAGGCAGCTGAATGATAAGGACGTCTATATTCCTTCGAAAAAAGATCCAACGGAAGAAATGATTGAGATAAGTAATGAAAGATAGCGAGGAGTGATCATTTTACGGTGTTAGCAAAACCAATATAACAAGTAGCACGCATTCACATGCAATCCAAAAGGTGACAGTGCGCGACTTACGGGACAGCGCCGGCGTGGCGCACGTTCGGACGTTGGCTGACTAACAAGGACTGGTCGCAGTTGTCTTCGGCAAAATCATGCAAACAGAAGTTTCACATCTTTATTACCGAGTTACAAAATGCAGTCGGCACTTACCTTCCTTGGAAACCAGTTAGAATTCACCCAACTGATAGACCTGGGACTACGAAGAGAATCAAAATGCGAATTTAAAAGCGGCAAACTGCATTCACCCGTGACGGGAAAGATTCCGCTTCCTATAGGCTTTTGAAGAATAAAGCTCAATGGGAAATAAGGTCGGCAAAATACGACTATTACCATCAAAAAGCAAGTGACCTTGCGCAGACGGATCCAAAGAAATTGTTGGAAGCAAATCAAGTTACTGACAGGTCAGGATATACAACAGGAATGGTTCCATCAATTTCTAGGCTAAAACTGTCCAGACACTGAGGCTCTAGCTAATATGGTGAACTACCACTTTATCAGTCTAACATCAGATTTTGTTCCCTTGACCCCCACCGGAGTAACCAACCAACTGCTTCCCACCGACCTCCTAGTGAGTGTCAGGGAGGGGCAGGATTCTTTATCAAGCCTAAATGTCGGGAAAGCAATTGGCTCTGATATGATACCGAATAGGGTCTTAAAGGAATTCGCACCTGAACTCGCCCCGCTAATTAAGGACATTTATAACTGCTCAGTCAGGGAGGGCTATGTACCTGATCTGCCCAAGGTTTCCCCGCCACAAGAAATCCAAACTGACTTGGGACCTATCTCTCTGACCTGCACCCTTGCCAAAGTCATGGAAGGGTTTGCGCGCAGCAGGCTTGTCGCGCAAATTTCGGAAAATCTTGACCCACGCCAGTACGCAAGGGAGGGGCACTCCACCACGGACGCCTTGGTTTATATCTTACAGGCGATACATAAGGCAACAGATAGCGGGAAATGTGGAGCTAGGATGTTCTTTGCTGATTACTCAAAGTGTTTCGACCTGGTTGATCATTCCATTCCTGTCAGGGAGTTGGCGTGTTTCGATACAGACACTCAGTGTGTTAATTAACTGGTTTAGGGCCTTTTTGACGTAGAGATCACAAGATGTAAGGATTGGAAACACTCTGTCTGATTGGAAATCACCCAAGGGAGGTATTCCCCAAGGAACGAAACTGGGTGTGATTTTGTTCGCTGTGATGACCAACAATGTTTTGCGTGAATGACACTTGAGGAATAAAGTCGTTGATGATACCACGGTATTGGAAATCTTACCAGGGAATGGTATTAGCTTACTAAATGTAGCTGTCAATGACATTCACAAGACAACAACACAATATGAAATTAGATCCCGAAAAAGTGCAAAGATATGTTAATTAACTTCATGGAAAATGATAATTTTACAACAAGACCAATTGTCCTAGGAAACAACACAGCTGAACGTGTTTTAACTTAGAAATTACTCAGTATTATTACCAGTAATGATTTAAATTAAGTGGAGCGAGAATATTGATTACATATCATAAAAAGCTTCGAAGCGCCTGTATTCCCTAAGGATTCTTTAAAAAGTTGTTGTTAATAGAGACGGAATTCTCAAAGTTTACCTGACAACAATAACACGTATATTAGAATACGGCGTGCAAGTCTGGCAAGATATTCCTGAATTTCTTTCAAATAAGCTGGAATCAATTCAAAACAGGGCTCTACATATTATCTATCCATGCCACAGTGATTAGATGCCCTCAATATTACCAACCTTAGCAGCCTGAAGGAAAGACGAACTCAGCTCTGCTGAAAATTTATTCGGAAGATATCTCAAATTGATCACCCCATTAACTTCCTCACACCGAAAACAGCAACTAGTGTTCATAGTTACAACCTGCAGTCCGGCTACAACAATTGAAATATTGTTTACGCTGATAGGAGTTGTTGCCGGACCCAGCGTTCAGGTTCCTTTATCTCATTCTCCAGTAAATTTGTAGATATGTAAATAGTTAATTAAGGTATTTTTATTGTTTTTATAGTAGTAGTAGTTTTAATTATTTATTGATTGTAAATTTTTAGCCCCTTAATTCAGTTCATTCTGGAATGTGGCAAATAAACGGTATATTATTATTATTATTATTATTATTATTAACTATAAAACATTGCGATAGGACAAAAGTTAAAACCATCACGGTTAAAAACCCTAAAAAAACTGTTGAAAACTTTTGAAAACTTTAAAAAGCGACGTCGTTGCGACGTTTACTTAACGTCATTTTCAAGTCATGATTTTCATGAATAAGAGAAAGTTAATTGAATATAAAGATACAAAACAAATCCTTAGAGAATAAAATCAAGCGCTATTAAATGCGAGAAAATATTTGCACGCAGTGTCACGTAAACAATTTAGCACGAACGGAGTCTTCCTGGGTATTTAGCCCAGGTTTTACCTCCTTAATAAACAACATCTCAGATATTAATAAGCAGTCAAACTGATCTACATTTTCTCAAAACAGAGAATTGTTTGTCCTTCAAATCGGACTTCCATAGGCCATGGTCTTCCAAGTGTCTTCCAATTGCAGAATATTTATGTTCGCCAATGCGTTGGTGCAAGTGTCGGGTTGTGAATATGTGATTCAACTCTACAAGATTTATTAACAGTGATGCTAGAGCTGGGTATCTTTATCTTCTTCCTAAAATCCATAAGAAAAATTGCCGAGGATTACCGGTTATATGTGGTTGCAACACACCTACAGAGAAAATTTCCGGTTTTTGTAGATCATCAATTGAAATATTTGGTACCTCAGATTCCATCTTATGTTCGGGATACCAATGACTTTCTCAACAAACTTAAAGATATGGAGGGGTTTCCGGACGGAGCGATTCTGGTCACTATTGACGTGGTCGGCCTTTATCCCAACATTCCACACAACGAACGTTTGGAAGCTATGCGGAAAATCCTGAACAAGAGATTTAACCCGGAGATTCCTACCGATCATATTATTGATTTGACGGAATTGATTCTCAAGAACATTAACTTTGAATTTGATGGTAAACATTTTTTACAAAAGGTGGTACAGCCATTGGTACAAGGATGGCGCCTGCATACGCTAATTTATTTATGCACGACCTAGAATCGCAGTTACTGGAATTAGCTCCAGTAAAACCCTATCTTTGGCTCATGTACATTCATGATATTTTCATGATCTGGACAGCAGGGGAACAATTACTTCTGGAGTTCCTTCAGTGGATAAATCGGTTACACGACACCATCAAGTTTACATGGGACTGGTCAAACGGAACATTAATTATCTTGATGTACAGGTTATTAACAACAATGGTGTTATTGAAACCAATTTATATACTAAGCCAACTGATAAGCATCAGTATATTTGTTCCATACCTCTTGTCATCCAAAGCGGGTTAAACAAAGTATCCCATATGCACAGGCCCTTAGGCTCAGACGCATTTATTCCACGTCTGCTGTGTTTGAGAACAGGGCAGCTGATCTTCAAAAGCATTTAGTTAACAGGGCTCGGCTATTAAACCGGGAAGAGCTACTTGCACCTAGACAATGGACAACCAGCAAAAGATTACCATTTGTGTTTACGTATCACCCGGGTCTGCCAATATCGGGGGAATATTAAGAGAGTTACATCCCCTTTTACAGATTTCCAATAGGTGTAAGCAGGCCATTCAAGATTGGCGTTTCGTCGCCCTAAGAGCTTGGGAGACTATCTAGTTCGCGCTAAGTTACGACCTCTAGATCGGGAAATTTAGGGTACACGAGGAACTCATAAATGTGCTAGCAGCAGATGTGTTGTTTGTCAGTAATTATCTTATTGTAGGAGATAGGTTCTCTAGCCATTCTACTGGTACTAGCTATGCTATAAATCGCAGTTTGGATTGTAATTCTAGGAATATTGTTTACTTAATTAGTTGCAAGGTTTGTGGTTTCCACTATGTCGGCTCCACAACCACTAAGTTTAGGTTGAGGTTCAACAACCACAAGAGCCGTTTACGAGCCCATTCTAGGATGTCTTCTGTTAATAAGGAGAGCGATGCCCCTTGTCTATAAGCATTTTAATAGTCATGGACATCATGAACTTCAACTTACCGACCTGCTTGCTAAGGAAGGGCAATGGGCATATCGGCTCCGATCCTTGAAACCGGATATGCTTAGTGAGAGTGACAGTCTTTTTTAGCCAGAATATAGGGGAACGTAGCCGAAAGTAAAATTCTGTTTCTAATACAGAATTAGATATCATATACTTTACTGGGTAATTTGTCAGCTATTTTTTTTATTTTTACACTCATTTCCCTTTTATTTTAAGCGTCACTCATATACTCTCCGTTCGCATGCTATCCTTTAACACGCGCGTGTGTTATCCTTTGGCACGTGCAGATAACACGTTACTTATGTTTGAATTGTTACGCTTATTTACGGTTGAAGTCGTAGCGCGCACTTTCGTTTTTCAATGGCGTAGTAGAAATTTGTGTATAACGGTTTTTCCTCATTCACCCTAAAGAAGATCGACAAGTCGGTCGAAATATAGGTGTTCTTTATAAACGTGTTGCCGCTCAGAACCAGAGCATCCACCACAACCAGAACTTGATGTCCCTTGATCTGCGAGCTCTATCGACCTCCATCACGGCGACCATTTCCCAGGCGATACAACAAGTATTAGTTCAAGATTCCAGCACTTCTTCAATTCCTACTGTTAAAAGCGACGGGAAGCGTTCCTCCAGCGCTCGAGGTCATTCAAGGGAAGATCACAGCTCTCACACTATGGGATACTATTCATTGGGAACTATGGCTAAGGGCAGTGACAACTTTTCGTGCTTGACCCCTGGACTCCTGAGATAAGGTCTCCACGCGCTCTCGGAACCGGCAGTCGTTTTCGAAGATGCCGCTTCAACAACGTTTGTTTCAAATGTGGCTCATCCCACCCCGCAAGTCAATGTTCATCCCCAAGTTCGCAATACGCGCCCCTTGCCCACCCCGGAGACAAATAAACCCATCCTCCTACTCAGCAGTCAAGTCACTCCCGTAAGGGTGGACGGGCTTGATTTTCTTTTGCACGGTTATGCTCCGGCTTTAAAACATTTTTTGATTGATCGCTTTTGTTTTGATTTTTCGATTAAGTTTATGGGGCAAAGGCGTCCTTTCAAATCCCCTAATTTGAAGAGCGCACGGGAACAACCCCACATTGTTACTGCTAAATTAAACAAGGAGCTCGCAGCAGGAAGAATAGCCGGCCCGATTCCTTCACCACATTTTCCTACCTTTCGCTGTTCTCCCTTAGGCATCGTTTCCAAAAAGAATCCCTCTGAATTTCGTTTAATTCATCATTTGTCGTATCCTCAGGGTTCATCTGTTAACGACTACATTTCTGAAGAAATCTCCTCAGTTCGCTATGCGTCTATAAGTGGTGCCATATCTGTCATCAAAAAGTTAGGAGCTGGCTGTTTTATGGCTGAGACCGATATTTAAATCTGCATTTCTCATAATCCCGGTTCATCCAAAGGACCATACTCTTTTAGGCATGAAATGGGCTAATCAGTATTACTTTGATTGCGCTCTACCAATGGGATGTAGTTCCAGCTGTGCGATTTTCGAAGCTTTCAGTTCAGCTCTTGAGTGGCTATCAATCCATTTGTTAATGCCTCAGGTATTCATTGCCCCAACGAAGGACAAATGTCAATCCGATCTTGATTGACAATTTGCTTCGCATGTGTAGCTATCTCGGGGTTCCAATAGCACAGGAGAAAACCGTCGGGCCATTCACCACTCTACAATTCGCCGGTGTCACTCTGGATTCGGTTCGACAGGAAGTTAGGTTACCCACAGGCAGCCCAAGCTCGGTATACGATTTATCGACTTTGTATGGGAAAATTAACTTTGAGCTTATAAATGCTCAAATAAGCTGTAAATGTAGAACTAAACTTCGGTTACCTCTACGTACAGTTGTCTTCGTCTTTTCTGTGCAGTCGGAGGGCAAAATGTGTCCGTTTTAGCCGGGTTTGTGGCTCGCGAATTTTTACGATGTCGTTAGTTGTCATTTCCCCTCATGAGGAGGTGAGGGGAAATGACAACTAACGACATCTAAAACGCAAACGTAACGTCTTATCTCTTCGGTATTAGTTATCTACACGAAATAGCCGGTGTACACGATCCTACCAAAAACTTTTGAGGGCTATCAGTCGCTCGAAGTCGGCTGATATTAGCATGCCCATCACACGATCTGTTCCCCATCATGAAATGGTCCGCTCATTGCAACATACCAAATCTTCGGCTTCTCTGTATAATTTTTTTTTTTGGCGAGGAGTTTCGAGCACACGCACTCAGCCCACATCCAGCTGTTCCACTTTTCCACCGCTCCCACAATTCCATAACACACAATGTCGCCTGACTTGCCATAACTGTTTAGCATCGTTCTGACATTTTTGAGGTGGGTCTTCGTTTTAGATCAGTGGGTCTTCTTTTTAGGCCAGTGGGTCTTCTTTTTAGGCCAGTGGGTCTTCTTTTTAGGCCAGTGGGTCTTCGTGGGTCTTCGTGGGTCCTCGTTTTAGATCAGTGGGTCTTAGGTTTTAGGTCTTCGTTTTTGAGTCTTCGTTTTAGAAACGCCCCTTAGGTTTGTCACTAGTGATCTCCAAGCTTTGCTGCCTTGGTGGGGTTGCCACATTTTTGTGGCGGTGGCCGATATTTAAACCCAGGGATGGTGCAGTGGTGAGGCCACTCGCCCCCCACCAATGTGTCCCAGGTTCGATTCCTAGACTCGGCTTCATATGTGGGTTGAGTTTGTTGGTTCTCTAGTCTGCACCGAGAGGTTTTCTCCGGGTACTCCGGTCTCCCCTCTCGTCAAAAACCAACATTTGACTTGTTGTGTTAATTGTTAATTTCACTTTACAGTGTCCCCAATTAGTGCTCCAGCGCTAAATCTACCAGACACTTCAATAAAGTTCCTTTTCCCATCTTTGCTTAAGAGATTGCGTGATGTTTATTATTTCAAAATTCTTGATGTCGGGTGAAATAAAACCGTCACTGTTGTGGCCAATTTATCCCACATTAGCAGTTATCATTTTATCTCTCATGAATCTTGTCAGCAAACTAGTGCGACGTCATGCAGACTTTTGGGTCCCGTTTCAGTAGATTCAAGCGGGTTTCGTGATGAAAGGCCTAAATTATGATATAAGCATAATGTGATTTTATGTCGAGGCCCGTTTAGGCGTGCCGTTGCATGGAGCAAGAGGCGTTGTCAATCATAGAGCTTAAGCCAATCAAATGAGGGAAGATCAGTCTAACTCGTGGTCCTTCTTGCCTTCATTCCCATCGTGTTAACATCCGAACACAGATTTACGGTACTGTAGAAGAACTATACTATAATATACGGGGGGGATCCCATATTAAAAGGGGAGGGATGCTCGTCGTCTCGCTTAGGGGTGCAAATGTCAGATTTTGGTCTCACTTAGGGTGTTCTGGGCGCCTTCTCCTTTAGGGTTGCACGCGAAGAAATATGAAAGTGTATATTTACACTTTTACATTTACGTAGGTGGAAGTATTAGATGATAATGTCTTTACCATCGTTAAAAGTCACTGTATTTTTATATATCCGTGTTTTAATATGGTCTCTTTTAGGGGTTTAATTTAAAATTTCCGACGAGCATCCCTCACTTTTTTATATGGGAGTCTCCCACTCCCCGGGATGTACTTATCCCTCACAAGAAATTAGCTTTTTTTTTAAAGATGAACGCAGAAATTCAGCATGTACCTTTATTGATCTTTGCCCATTAAGTACGTGTAACAAGGTTTATAACACGCCTTCTAGAAAATAAACGTTTTGAGAAAGAGCCGATACAACGTCGATTGGATGTAGTTATATGTACTGAACTTAATATCTTTAATGTATGCTTAAGTAAATAACATAGAGACTGGGAAAACCAATTTCTCTCTTAACCAATCCTAACTAATATATAGATTTAGCCAAGCCTAAAAGCGGAGCTCCCTGGTTATTTGTTCTTACTGCCTGTAGGGTTAGTGAAAATAAAAGGTTTCGAATTGTCTGCGTTTTCATGTTTCCAGTAGCTTCTTTAATAATAAAATCAATTTCTTTGCTTTCTTCTATAGAAAAATTTATTGCCTAACTAATGAATTTCACGGTAAATTTTACGCTAAAAACTGATATCGCATGAATTACAAGGCGATGAGCACGATATTGGTTTTTCCAGTGAATTTTACTTTGGAATTCACCAGTTTGGCAACGAATTTTTCTTGAACTGCATGAGTTTTAAAAGAAAACCAGTACACCCTCAGCGAGCGAATGGAAAAGGGAAAAAGTCATTTCAGAGCCACTGTCAATAGACAGCGAATAGGAATCACGCTAAAATTAGAAGCCATAAAAAAAATTTTGTCAGTTCAAGGTCAAAGAAAAGTTTTAGTAATGCACTTTATTCCACTTAAGCTCTGAAGACGAGATCATTCACATTTTGATGAATTTCATTGAAACACGCGAGCTTGGAACACGAATTAACAAAATACGGCAATGCAACCAAGAAAGGACAAACTTCAAACAAGATCCGCTCCAACACTTAAATAACGTTTACATGCTTTAAGGAAACTTCTGAAA
>NW_027180171.1:210000-212500 GCF_036669925.1 Montipora capricornis | reverse complement strand
ATTTAATCGTCAATGGGTTAAATAGTTCAACTAACCACCATAGTCATTGGATTTGTATGTAGTACAAAACGGAATTATCAAAACACTTTGCTTTTTGAAATGAAATACATTTTGCCTCCGTGAGAGAGTTTCTGCTATTTTCTGTAAACTATATACATATGAATTAAAAGTTATTATATAGTAGACAAATAGTGGTCTGTACACCAAAGCTGTTCTTTCATAGTGGGGGTCAGGTGGTTGACTTACTCTCCGCACATGTAGTTAGTTTGCGGCACCAGTCAGAGATGGCCGCCGAATTTCTGCGGCGCCAGTCGAGGATGTCCGCAGAATTTCTGCGGCACCAGTCAGATGGCCTCAGAATGTATGCAGCACCAGTCAAGGATGGCCGCAGTCAGAGATGACTGCCGAATTTCTGCGGCGCCAGTCAAGGATGGCCGCAGTATTTCTGCGGCACCAGTTAAGGCTGGCCTCAGAATTTTCTAGCCGCAGAATTTCTGCGGCACCAGTCAGAGATGGCTGCCGAATTTCTGCGGGGCCAGTCAAGGATGGCCACAGTATTTCTGCGGCACCAGTTAAAGATGGCCTCAGAATTTCTGCAGCAGCAGTCAGCGATGGCCTCAGAATTTCTGCAGCACCAGTTAAAGATGGCCTCAGAATTTTCTAGCCGCAGAATTTCTGCGGCACCAGTTGAGGATGGCTGCAGAATTTCTGCTGCACCAATCACTTTGAAAGTTTTGCAAGGAATATATATGAATAATAGGACAAGTGGCTCTTGGTAGTCCATCTTAATTATTATTTTACTGCACTGTTATCCACAAACTAAGGTTCTTGCTCTTTTTCTCTGAATTCACCAGCCGTCCGCAAGAATTGCTGAATTCTGGAAAACCACAAAATAGTTTGGAAGGCGTTGTAACCTTATCAGAGCTTCTAAAAAAGTGCCAAAAATTGCAATACAGAGAAAAATGCAGCTCTAAGCAAATTAAAAATAAACTCTCAGCTTTAAGGTTATATCCCTCCGATGCGTGACTTGAATAACTGCTCAGCCACCAGTGTGGACCACAGATATCATGATATGTCAAACTGGAGTGAAACCAGCGAAAAATGCAGGAAGAAAACATCTTCCAAACCGTTTTCCACCTGAAAACGAAAAGCGTAGACTGTGTAAGGGCCGATTTACACGGTGCGATTTTTGTCAAATGCGACAACGGCTTACGATAGGACACGACATGATTTACGATTGTATGTATGCTGTAAACTACAAGCAGTTGCAAAAAGAGTTGAGACACTCA
Source organism: Montipora capricornis (assembly GCF_036669925.1). Lineage (NCBI taxonomy): Eukaryota > Metazoa > Cnidaria > Anthozoa > Scleractinia > Acroporidae > Montipora > Montipora capricornis. The sequence continues at coordinate 211,211 of NW_027180171.1, read as the reverse complement.
CTGTTGATAACCGTACAATGCGTGTCATTTAAGTCAGCGCATCTCCAACCCCCCTTCCCCCTCAAGCAAAGTTGTTTCCATTTCCACTTGACACTCAGACTAAAGGGTATCAACATTGAAAAACGGGAGGGGAGAGGGAGGGGCGTTCAACCTTTTCTTATGAACTAGAAGAGGGGTTTTAGGAAGAAGAGGTGGATTTTCCATTCAGTGTCTCAACCTTTTTGCAATTGCTTGTAGCATGATACTGGTCACATTGGCATATATGGAGGGGTGGACTTACGGACATACGTACCTACGGACGGTTGATGACGTCATGGCTATAAAAACAAGATTTCTCGCACCGATGGGTTACCATATTTTCTTAACAATGGTGCTCCCTGCGCGGAGCTCCGCTATTATTTTTTCACTTATATAGCGTTCAATTTCATTCTGAATTGTCAGTTTCACCTTAAATTCATAAATGTTAGGAAGCAAGGCGATCTCTTCCGCAGTCCCATAAATGTAATTTACCGATTATAATAAAAAAAAAAACATAAAACTGAGATTTACAAGTTGCTCTGAAGTGTTTGGAGGGGAAGTTATTCCACCACAACATGCTGAAGTGATAATTGGATTTTATCATCCGTTAAGGAGAGTCAATATAGCACGAATTTGGACCAATAAATCCTTGAATAATTACTCAAGAACTGTAAAAGATGTAATGCTTCAGTCTCCGTCTCAGAAAAGCTGCAGAGTTCGCTGTCTTTGAAACCAATTTTGTGTAACATAACATTAGTATACGGTTAGTATACAAGATAGAAATTTTAAATGCCTTATATTGAAAAGCTTTCAAGAGTGCTCAACAGAGCCAAAACACAAAATATCCGCTCGCAAGGCGTTTCTTTGCTCAGTGGCTGGAAAATTTATGTACTGACAATCCCTTGCTCACAGGGGTTCTTTCAAACAGTTGCTCCATAGCGAAGTTTTTTAATTATGAAAAGTTCTGGATAATAACGTGTTTTTTTTTTTTTTTGGACAGAGAGTGCGGTCGAGTTCCGCAGTGTTCCCCGCTGCAACTGTCTCTGGAGAAATTTGAATTTGTCCTGTGGGCTCTTGGCGTGGTTCAGTCACGAGCTACATTTGCAATGAATACGCCATTTCCGAGTTCATGTCTGCCTCATCTTCAAAGCGAGTCTAAGTGCGAAGTTTTTGTGATGGTAATTACTTCTACT
>NW_027180171.1:167500-205000 GCF_036669925.1 Montipora capricornis | reverse complement strand
CAAATATTCTTGGCAAGAGTGGCCAGTATTACATTCTATAAACTGTTCGGGGTTATGCAATAAATGGTGAATACCAAGGCTACGTACTTGATAATGATTGTTTGGAGTGCCATATAGCTGATGTGATACAGCTCGAAAAAAGCAATCTCCACCACCCCCAACATCTAGTGGAATCCTGCCTAACTGAGATAATCTAGTGGCAAGATTTCCGCACAGGTCCCTACTTCATTATGCATACACTCCTTTGTTTCAAGAAAACAATAGCGATAACAATAGACGTCCTTTGGGACTGTGGCGCTTTGTTCTTTCTTTTTAGAGGTTTTTTTCTAAGTCTATATGGACTTAAAAGAAGTCGGTCGAACTTCTGTCTGAAATACGGAAAATCGAACAGTTTTTCCTGCAATTTCGGCACTTTTCCTGCAATTTTACCTATTTTTCAGTTTTAGAATAAGCGCAAGAAGTGGAGTTTCAAGCAATCGTTGTAATAGGGTTCAGATTCGCAAACATAACAAACAAACCAAATAAAAGTACTGTCATAAGAAATTTAATGGCTACCTGCTCTTTTTATCGTGAAATTGTTCTTCCTGTCTGCTTAAAAATTCGCTGAGACACTGCAAAGTGTATATTTTCTTCCTTTCCTGTATTTAGGATCACGAACGGTGCATTTAGAAGGATTTTGCGATTTATCGCTCTTTGTAGAGATCGGCAATATGCTCAATGATACTTCCAAGTAAATAGCTTTGGTAGAGATCCATGGATGTTCCCCTACGAGGCATACTTCGTTTCACTCCCCATCATGTCTTTTCAATGCCCTGCTGTGGGCTCGTTTGTCTGGGTCGACGAAGTTTAGGCGATGGTTAACTGCGGTGAGATGATGTTAGCCCTTGTCTTGTAGGCAGTTGTAAACTTTCCGGCCACAGGTAGCTAGGGCTAATTTTTTTTTCAAGGAAAGTTTACGGTCAGAAAATTAATATGTGTTCTGGTGGATTGAAGGCTATCCATTGCAGTTTTTTCTTGAGCATCGCGAAACAGATCCATCTCCCGATGCGGCACTTTGTCTTTGCCAACTGACTGCGTTTTCACACAGGTTTTGGACACGGAAGACGAAAGTAAATTGTTTTCTTTGCACCACTCTATGCTCAACTCTGGAAAGGCTATAAAGCAGGGACAATTTCCAAATGATCAAATCTTCCATTGCTGTGACCCTTTTACTTCGGTAGCCATCTTGATTATTACGAAGACACAAGTTTGCTTCAAAAAAAGGGATATATGAAACGATTTTAATTGCAATGAACTCGTGCATGAAAGTTTCCCATGAAAGATGCACCAATCAGACTTTAAGCGTGGTATATTCTTCCACGCAGTGAACTTATAAGTGTGCCGCACGCACGGGGCATGAAGGAAAAGCAGGTCACAGTTCACAGCAATACTAGAAAACCTAAAAGTATCACAGGGACTAACCTTAAGCCTAAACAGTGCCTTTAGTCGTAATTAGGGTTACGGTTAGCATTATTAAAGGGATTGATTCTTTCAAGAGTAGTAAAACAGGGATCTCTTAACGGTAACCTACAAGTGTAAGTTCGATTGTAGGTGCTCGGCGCGGCACGAGTATATAATTACGTATCATTGTTATGTAAATAGTCAGCCAGAATTCAAAATAAATATCATTTTCAAGGTGTGAATTAGCAACTTGACACGTTAGCTCAGTGGTAAAGAACAGGGACAAGTAATCCAGAGGTTTACAGTGGGTCGGAGTTCAAGGCAAGCTGCGAGTGGCATATCATGGGATAAAATGGCAGAAAAAGCCGAGCGGGGTCTGGAAATAAGAACAAGACGAAGGGATAGAAGGAGGAAAGCTGAGACAAAAACGAGTAACGGTGTGGGCGATGAAGGGAAAGAAGAGAGAGAGGGAGGAAGAGAAAAATGAGATCCGTTTTTAATTCATCCCGTAAGTACAAATTACCCATGTATATATTCGGTTCTCTTGGGTATACGTATTGTTCTACAAAACAATAGCGCGAATGAATAATTAATTTATTCTGCATGCATAATGAAGTAGGGACCTGTACGGAAATCATTCCGTTTCTACATCTCCACTCGATGAAATAATTCTATTAGAAATGTACGTTTTCACCTGATGGTGCTGTGAGATTTTGAAAACACTGGCAACAACATATACACGAGACAAAGGAGGTGTTTTAGTTTTCTTCGCATATATATTACAAAAGCATGGTGGTCCTGGATTAGTTTCGATATCATTACCAAGTCGTATTAATTCAGGAATATCAAATCGATAAAGATAACTCTGCGTAAGCCATAGGCGATTCCACTGCATCATCTTGAAACGACTGACAACTAATTTTAAGACAGGCAAATATATTGCTTCACGATAAAACAAAAGCAGCAATGAAGACCAACATTTTCCTTTGAAGCAATCTCGATATTCTCTAGAAGTTAAATAAATTTTATGCATTCCAATAGCAACTCTATATTGTGCTAAACTATTTCCCATTTTGAGAAACCTTACTCACCAACGCTACCACTATTCTTCAGTTTCTCGCTACAGCAAATCGAGCTCAACGAAACTCAAATTCACTGCAGTTCACTTCAATTCCAATTAAATTCACTTTCAGTTCTACAAAGCTTTATATTCAACAGATTCAACTTTGATTGACTTGGAACCTTGGAATAACTTGGAATGTGAGTTTGTCTTGGAAAGTCGAATCCACAGCGAATTGAAATTCGTTGCACGGATGATTCGGCAGTGGTTTGTTGTGTATATGAGTGTTTCCTATTAATTAATTTGTCAGAAAGAACGACAGAAAACATCAACTTCTTACCTGAAAGTCGTAAACTCCTCTCCTGCCGTCGCTGAATAAAAATGGCTGATCTACGGTGTGCTTTGCCATGTGACTTCAGACGAACATTTTTCATATCAAGACCGAGCATATCCGACTACTAAATACCTGTGACACAAGTTTATCGTGAATTCAAAAGATACTTGGAACACTGTTCTTCTACGACTTTTAAGACTTTAATTTCATAATTCGATGGAAAATTCAGAACGTCCCCTAAGAATAATGAAATAAGATCATAGGGTAGGATTCGCACTTGGGACACGTGCGCTTAGCGCTTCCGTTCCAGATCGTTCGTACACCAATTCGGCCGTCCGAACGAAAGCCGAAATTTAACAGCCCATTGATCGAGTGAACGAGCGATCGAGTGAGCACCTGAAGTCCCCCTCACTATACCTCATTGAGGCTTCGCCATCAATGAGGTAAAAATGGCTCAAATCGCGTCGGATCTGGAAAATAACCACACAGGAAGGAAGCTATCCACAATGGCAATAAGTTAAGGCTTTTTAATTGAGATTTTTTTTCATATAATTATCTTCTTAAACTTTTTATTGGGATTCCCATACAAATCCTTATATTTTTGTCGGCCATGCTCACACTGAGCTTGGGGCTCCTGTGCTGTTAGTGACAAAATATTTTACTTGTATATTCTTGATTACCTTAATTGAAACAGAGAGCAGTGAAATGGTGTAATTTTTTTTTCTTTTTTTCCTTATGTCGTGTCTACTAATAACACTGGCCAAAAAATTGATCCAATTTCTACTTCTACTTGTTCTGGCTAATCGTCTGCACCTTCTCCTTGTTTTTAAACAGAGAGATGTTGCTTTATTTATGCTAAAAGTGAAATACCATCTAGGTTCTTGACTCTTTATTCAGGAAAAATATTCACAATTGAAATTTAATTAATGGCCTGCACACACGAACAATTCGACACGAAATAAGCGGCGGTTATTGCCCTAAAGTAAAACATAGGCTGGCTTAGTTTTGGTCTGGCTCTTCAGTTTGCGAAGCCGTTCCTCTTCAGACGAAACGGCAACATTCACCTGGTGAATGAGTTCTTCATCTTCAACCAGTGGGTTGGCCAAGTAAGGCCGAAGTTTGACTCTGATACTCTCATCTTGTAGCCCAATCTCAACGGTTCTACGAAAGAGTTGCTGAACGTGCGAAGCATCATACTTCAAGGAGTCTTCCCCTTCTTGGCTTGCAAAGAGTATCTTTTGCCTTAAGTCAAGGGCTCTCATTAGGAATGCTTGTGGTGTTTCTTTCCCACTTTGGCAAATAGATGCTAAACTTTGGTACAGTTCCGTAGTGTTCTTAACCCCATAATGGCTACGAAGGATTTTCTGGAGACGCTCAAGAGACAAGGTCTTAAAAGATTCTAGATAACTTCTTAAAGCAAGCCCTGGGCTGATGGCGCGAATAACCCCATCCACAATCTCATGCTCCTTGTACTTTTGCTCAACACCTGTATCAATCTGTCTCCGTAATGAGTTGTAATTCAACTTATCCTTTTGATCTGGGTCTCCAATCTGGCCTACTATCTTGAACTGACGTCTAAGTACACTTGTGGACTCAATGAGGGACTGGAAGGGGGACACACCATCACCTGACTGTAAATTAACCTGCTCTTGTTTAACCTGGGTAATACTCTCTTTGACCCCAACCTCCTTGGATATCTGCTCATGCATAAGTTTAAGCGCTTCAATCTCTTTCTTTAGAATAAGTAACTAGCTCTTGTTTTTATCAAGTTCCTCAAGAGGTGGCGGCAAATCAATTAACTTTGTCCTCATCGGCCAATCCAGTTAATTGTTCTTCAATAACATTTCCAATTTTATTGATAATCGAGAATTTCCCTTTGTCTTTTACCTCGGAGTCGCTTATTTTTAATTGTTTTGCCACTAAAATTGTACTTTCGACGGTTGCTTTACAGAGTTCAGTGTGAATTCGTAATTGCAGCTCCTCCGCCATCTTGAATTTCTAATAATCGCGTTTGAATCAACTCAGTCTTCCACAGTAAATCTCGTCGCAGTGATCCACTCAAACTTACAGACTTTAGGACTCTTACCTCGAAAATGCCAAAGTCACTCTCAGTTTGCCGCTTTGAAATTAATTCCCAAGCAGTTAGCCATCCGAACGGGACGTGTTATCAATGCTGCAAAGTCCACTCGATGGAAACCAACAAGCTTACTCGATGACATCTGGTGACATTCCCACGTAAAACCACAGGTAACCCAGGCTCACTGTGTGCGTCACGTAGGTATTAAAATATAGAGAACATATGAGGCGAAGTTTAGGTCTGAAAAATTGCTAGAAAATGGTAATAAAAATCGATAAAACTTACCATGTGGTGAGCCGTTGTTGTCTTTAATACGTACACGAAGTTTCGGGGAAAATGGTCCCCGTTCACCTTCCTTCATAATATAGTGACAAGGTAGGAGACGGAAGCCAGCGTCGCGACTCCGATCGACCCAAAACAAGCACGAGTTTTTCCGCGAAAATCAAATCCGGTCGCTAAATAAACACGCCAGGTTCGTCGAATAGGAATTTCTCTAAACCATGAATCCACTGAAGCATCTCCAGGTAGCAACGCGGAGCCACCAGACTCCGTAAAACTTGCAAGTTAACCTGCTAAAATGGCGGCCAGAAAGCGTGGTACTCACGAAGTGCCCAATTCAAAATGGCACTGAACTCTGGACGCCTGGTGACGAGTATAATAAGTTTTGGAGGGAGGGGAGTCCCAAACAAAACTCACTGAGCAATTTGGGACTCCCCTCCCTCGAGGGAGACTTATTATACTCGTCACCAGGCGTCCAGAGTTCAGTGCCATTTTGAATTGGGCACTTCGTGAGTACCACGCTTTCTGGCCGCCATTTTAGCAGGTTAACTTACAAGTTTTACGGAGTCTGGTGGCTCCGCGTTGCTACCTGGAGATGCTTCAGTGGATTCATGATTTAGAGAAATTCCTATTCGACGAACCTGGCGTGTTTATTTAGCGACCGGATTTGATTTTCGCGGAAAAACTCGTGCTTGTTTTGGGTCGATCGGAGTCGCGACGCTGGCTTCCGTCTCCTACCTTGTCACTATATTATGAAGGAAGGTGAACGGGGACCATTTTCCCCGAAACTTCGTGTACGTATTAAAGACAACAACAGCTCACCACATGGTAAGTTTTATCGATTTTTTTACCATTTTCTAGCAATTTTTCAGACCTAAACTTCGCCTCATATGTTCTCTATATTTTAATACCTACGTGACGCACACAGTGAGCCTGGGTTACCTGTGGTAAAACCAGGAGCTCCTTCGCATCTATCGCCGGAACTGCCTCTCACGGACCACCAATTTTGTAACTCTCGACCTAGATAGAGCTTAGAAGAGGCGGTTTTACCTTCGCGAAGCGGCGAGCAAAACAATCAAATCTACAAACATTTTAACCATGTGCTTTTCGTTTTATTTTCTGACCACAAGTGCCTATGGGGGAATTACACCCTTTTGGGGTCTGGGAGCTAACTATCACATAAGCAGTTTTACAAACGGCGTTTGTAAGCAGCCTTACACACGGCCTTTGTAAACAGTCTTAAACACTGCGTTTATAAGCCTTCTTACACACGGCATTTGTAAGCAGTCTTACAGACGGCGTTTGTAAGCAGCCTTACACACGGCCTTTGTAAACAGTCTTAAACACGGCGTTTATAAGCCGTCTTACATACGGCGTTTGTCAGCAGCCTTACACACGGCGTTTATAAGCCGTCTTACACACGGCGTTTGTAAGCCGAGTCTTACATACGGCGTTTGTAAACAGTCTTACACACGGCGTTTGTAAGCCGTCTTACAGACAGCTTGTAAGCAGTCTTAAACACGGCGTTTGTAAGCCATCTTATACACGGCGTTTTTAAGCAGTCTTAAACACGGCGTTTGTAAGCAGTCTTACAAACGGCGTTTGTAAGAAGTCATATACACGGCGTTTGTAAGCAGTCTTACACACGGCGTTTTTAAGCAGTCTTACACACGGCAATTGTAAGCAGTCTTAAACACGATGCTTATAAGCCGTCTTACACACGGCCTTTGTAAGCCGAGTCTTATGTATACAGAGGGCGTTTGTAAGCAGTCTTACAAACGGCGTTTGTAAGCAGTCATATACTCGGCGTTTGTAAGCCGTCTTACACACGGCGTTTGTAAGCCGTCTTACACACGGCGTTTGTAAGCAGTCTTAAACACGGCCTTTGTAAGCAGTCTTACAAACGGCGTTTGTAAGAAGTCATATACACGGTGTTTGTAAGCAGTCTTACACACGGCGTTTTTAAGCAGTCTTACAGACGGCATTTGTAAGCCGGCTTACACACGGCCTTTGCAAGCAGTCTTAAACACGGCATTTATAAGCAGTCATATACACGGCGTTTGTAAGCAGTCTTACCGTGACACGGCATTTGTGTTAACAGTCTTAGGAACAGCCAGCTGTGGTAAGCCGTGGGGTTACAGTAGAGCACTGAAATTCGGTAGTTATAACTAAGCAGCGTTAGGAATTTAGATTCATTATAACTTCCTCGGATGACCCAGTTTGTTATCTAAACAAATTTTGAAGACCCTTTGTTAATTAACTTAGGTAATTCATTTCAGTCAATTGTCGAATGATGTTTGTTAGTCAGGTAACGCTTACATAAGAAACAAGAGTGTCTGTTTGTAGAATTATATAGCGTGTTAAATGTTTACATTCATCACTGTTAAGGCCTCGTCCACAGCTGCTGATAATGATCCAGCTAGTCAGTGATCCAGTATATTTAAACTTCAATTTTGCATTTATGAACCGTCACTTCTGAAAAGATGTATGCAGAAGCATACGAAACGTCAATTAAAAGGTAATTTTAAATGATGCGTTTATATCCGATGTTTGTCACCGCTGTTTGTGTGTTATTTCTGAGAAAACTGAGATGCCAAAGAAAACGAGTATTTACGACAATACTAACAATACCTGCAAAACACTTCGCTTAATTACAATAAAACAAATTACAACATTTGAAGACTAAATACAAGAACTGTTTTACTTGGCCATTAGCCATTTACAAACGGACTTAACAAAACATTTATTTAATACGACGCATTACATACAAACACATTAATATTGGCTCACAACCTACAAAAAAATTAATACTGTTAGTGACAAAAGATTTTACCTGTATATAATTGAAACAGAGAGCAGTGAACAGGAGTAAAAATATTTTTCCCTCTGTCGTGTATCCTGATAACACTGGCCAAACAAATGATCCAATTTGAAGGAACGGGTCGAAATACACTTAGACAACTGGAAGTAAGGGAAACGACTAAGATAAGGCAGTAAGCGACCTTAGCACCAATATTGTATGCAGTAGAATTTCGGTGAAAGGAACAGCTCGCTGATTCGTTTATCGTTGTATCCATGTTCACTGGCACTAGTTCTAGTTGTTCTGGCTAATCTTCTGCACCTTACCTACAAAAAGGTGTTAGTTTAGTTATGCTAAAAGTGAAATACCATCCAAGTTATCGATTCGTTACAGGGGGAAAATATTCACAATTAAAGTTTAATTAATGGCCTGCACACAAGAACGATTCGACACGAAATAAGCGGCGGTTATTGGGTGCTTAATTTATGTTTAACCCTAAAGTATACCTGTATACCTGTGGGCCACGATTTATTCAGTTGAAGTAGTCCCCTGTTACCCTCGTTAAATAAAGTTGATTGATTGATTGATTGATTAATTAATTGATTGATTGATTGAATGAATAAGGTGCAGCAGGTGGATTGATCTCGTCCCAAGAACTGACCCCAACTTAGTGCTAAATTAATTTTAGCTGTTAAGAAAATTCGAAATAAGGAAATATACTGTAAAACAGCTTTGAGAGGGTAAAATTAAGAGTCAGATAAAAAACATTGGAATTTACGCCTTCGTAGGAAAATCCCACCTACAAAAACACGAGCCGACAGATAGCCCTTACCTTGGCTAATTTTCAGTTTAAAGTTCGCTAAATGATGGCGTTTCCGGTAAAGTACTACAACTGTCTAGGAGGTGAAGTAAGGTACTCGTTTCTGGGTCACCAAAAAGTAATCGGTACTTCGCTCCAACCAGTTATTTTACATCGGCTCAACATTCTCTGCTCGAGAGGCCGGGATTCTTTATCCGCTTGTATCGAACTAGGAAGTTCACGAATCATTGACTTCCAATTTTTGTGCGCAGTATCTCTACAAAAACAGATCATTGGTTCACTCCTACTTCGTGTATTTCGCACTGACGCGTCCAAAATAACGAAAGAACCCGTGGACTCCCGAGGAATCAGAAACCGAATTTAAAATATTTATTTAAGCACTCAGTTACTTCGAACCTATGACTTCTGTAATACCAGTGCAGTCTAGATGGTCATTCTCTTAATTCCGAAACTCCATGTAGATCTCTCAGAGTTCTAGCCTTTGACATTCACAACAGGAGCGTTATAAAATGCTGACATTTTGACCGACATTGGGTACACAAGACGAACAGATCATGTATCTCAAGTGTTACAGTATTAAGGCTTGACGAACCTAATAATTATGCGTATTTTTATTTAAAGGAAAGCGTTTGTCCAATGTCCATGAAACTTAGCTTAAAGTTTGTCATCGGTGTTGTTATTAATTTGCCAAAATATTTTGCTTCACATCTTGGTCACTGAATTAGTTATCCAGTAAGGTCGTGAAATATTATTAAGGCTGATGAGAGAACTATTTAAGACTAGCCTGGTTAGAAATTAAAATTAACGTATGTTTGATCACGAAAACAACTGTTTGCGATTCCGAAAGTCGTTCAAAGAAATAATCTACTTGAACTCATTATCACTCGATTCTGGGTGACTTGTGTATAAACAATCATTTTCTTTCCTTTCTTATTTATCATCGAGATGAACAAATTTGCCTTCTTTTCATAAATTTCCATATTTGAGCTTTCATTTGGTATAATAATCTTTAAAGAACGTCGTGGCTCGGGGGTTGCTAAGCGGAATATTTTCGTTTTAGAAATTTCGTATTACCCTTGCCCAGTTTGGTGAAGATTTCATTCCCTATACGCTTCCGAGTAGATATTCTTTATTCTTTTATTCACATTATCAGAAGTTGCATCCTCATCCCGCACAATTAAAACAATGGAGTTCTCTTGAAAAATCATACAAAGTCAAAACAAACGGTCAACTTTGCTTTCTTATCAAGTTATAAAATTATTTATTTTGTCAATACATTTCATGGATATTTCTGCGAACATTTTTAGATTGCTTTTTATTTTTTAAAAGGGTATGACAGAACAACACAAAAATGTATTCATGGAAAATTTAAATTTTATACCCCACACTTTTTGAATAATCCCCGGCGTATTCTTTTTTTTTTTTTTTTTAATATAACAGCAAAGAAAAACTGGAAGTAAAACGTTTCTCGCACTCTATAACGCAAGTACAGAAACCACTTGAGGATGAATCTGAAAGGCAAGGGTCTTTAATTGCAATAAAATCAGCCTTTTTTCTCAACTTTTATTTACTCGATTTTAGTTAATAAATTTAAGGGTCAACAGAATTCCTTGTGATAACAAGCGATGCCACAAGGAAACTACATAAATTTGCAAATGGCTTTCCCAAAAAAGGCAAAGATAGATTCAAAAATCTGCAAGAATGTTACTTACACAACACAAAGAATTATACTTACTTTCTACTCATTGCTTTTTGTGTTTTCTTTTGTTTTTCCATGTTTCAGCATTTTTACTTCATATAGCATTGGAAGTCATCTCTGGAGCATCAACCACTCTTTTTGCTTATTTAGTATATTTTTGAAGAAACAAAAAATGATCTTTTTCTGTAATGCGATACTCTACGAGTAGGATAGAGCCTAAGATGCCTCAAAAGAACACTTCAGAAGTCTCTTGAGGCCTTTACGGTAGTTTCTACAAAACGCGAAACAGATACAAGGATTGACTGCGCAATATGACGTTGTAAGAAACCAGAAAATCTCATACAATGGAGAGAAGATGCCATATGGCAATGTGCCCACATAGAAATATATAAAATATATAACACTGAAGGGCAATTTGCAAGCGATTAATGCCAACACGATACTTATGGCCAACTTCAAAGCGTTTGTGTTTTGTTTCTTGCGTTGCATATCAGCGGCATCAGACAATTGTTGACCTGGAATCTTTTGTAACTTGAGCTTGATAACAATGATGGAATAAACAAAGATTAAAAAGATGATGGGAGTGTAAAGAAAAGCTATGTGTAGGGCAAGAGCATAGTCAGTTGGTGATATGGACTCTCCAAAGGCTTCCTCCCACTTCAAAACACAAAGTACTTCTTCGTCTTTCTTGAGACTATGTGCGATTAGGTCTAGTGACGTGAATACCATCGCAACGATCCATGTGGCGACGATAAACAAGGGACATCGCCTCGAACTAATCAATGGGGAACGGAGGGGACAGCACACAGCTTCAAATCGACCCACTGCTATCAGAACCAGGCTCTGGACGGACACAACAAAGGCGACGTTATTTAAGAAAGGTATAACCTTACACAAGGGATTGCCAAAGACACCGACCTTGAGCTTTTGATAGAAGAAGGCAACCCTGAATGGGATGTAGGTAAGTGGAACAAGCAGGTCAGACAGCCATATTGACTATGAAAATGTTGATTGGTTTCCTTAAAGTTTTCGTTTTGTAAACGATTACTCCTATACAGGAATTTCCGACCAGCGAAACAACAAAGATAAGGCAGTAAGCAACGGTTGCTTTAATCTTGTCCGCCGTAGGATTCCAGTAGACGGAGCAGCTCGCGGATCCGTTTATTGTTGTATTCATGATGTTGACTGGCACTTGTTCTAGTTGTTCTCATTAATCGTCTGAACTGAGCTTCTCCTTGTTTTTCTGCAAGCAGATGTTGCTTTATACTAAAAGTCTTGAAATATCATCTTGACTTTCGATTACCTACAGAAGGCAATTATTGACAATTTAATTAATGCCTTACTGACAACAATCCACACGAAATAAACGGTGCCGTTTATTAAATGTTTTACCTCATTAATATATTGTCAACGTCCGCTAAAGTCAAAGGTGGGCTCATATTTCTACTACATCCGGTTTGATAAAGCTGTTATTGGAATTATTGTTTGGTTGTTTTGTTTTTTGTTTTGTATTCTTATTTGTTTTTCGCTCTTCAGTTCTCACCGCTGTTTGTGTGTTATGTCTGAGAAAACTGAGATGCAAAAGAAAAAGAGTATTTACGACAATACTAACACTTCCCGCAAAACACTTTGCTTACAATAAAACAAATTACAACATTTGTCTATGAAGACTAAACACAAGAACTCTTTTACAATTCACTTGGCCATTAGCCATTTACAAAAGGACTTAACAAAACATTTATTACGATGCATTACATACAAACACATTAATATTGGCTCACGACCTACCAAAAAAAAACTATTGTTAGTGACAAAAGATTTTACTTGTATGTTCTTTATTAGCTTAATTGAAACAGGGAGCAGTGAACAGCGACGGCCATTAAGTGCGCAGTTGATGTTTAACCCTAAAGTATACCTGTAACAAGACGCAGCAGGTGGGTTGATCACGCCCCAAGAACTGACTCCAGCTTAGTGTTAAATTAATTTTAGCTGTTAAGAAAATTCGCGAAACAGCGAAGGGGTAAAATTAAGAGTCACATAAAACATTGCAATTAACGCCTTCGTAGGAAAATCCCACCTAGAAAAACAAGAGCCCACAAATAGCTCTTACCTTGAATGTTTTTCAGTTTAAAGTTCACTAAATGGTGGCGTTTCCGGTAAAGTAGTACAACTGTGTAAGAAGTGCAGTAAAATGCTCGTTTCTGGGTCACGAAAGAATAATAGGTACTTCGCTCCAACCAGTTATTTTACATCGGCTCAGCATTCTCTGCTCGAGAGGCCGGGATTCTATAGCGGTTTCGATCAGTACCATAGCTACAATAGTAACTTCGCCTTATATCGAATCATGGACGTCCAATTTTTCTGCGCATTATCTCTACAAAAACAAGCCATTACTTTGCTCCGACTTTTTGTATTTTGCACTGACGAGGCCAGAGCTTGTTCTCGAAAAAAAAAAAGGCGAAAGAACCCGTGGACTCCGGAGAAATCAGAAACAATAATTTAAAATCTTTATTTAGCAATCACTTACTTCCAACCTATGACTTTTGTGAGACCATTGTAGTGCTCTACCAATAAAATTGCCCAGCCAACTAGGAGATGGTCATTTTCTGTGTTCGTAATAAACTCCATGTAGATCAGAGTTCTAGCCTTTGACATTCCCAACAGGAGCGTCATAAAATGCTGACATTTTGAGCGAAATTGTCTACACAAGACAACCGGGTCATGTATGAGAGCTAGCTTCTAAAGAGGACGGACTCATTAGTTCATCGATGAATTAGTTATCCTGTAAGGTCTTGAAATATGGTTAAGGCTAATGAGAGAACTATTAAAGACAAGCCTGGTTAGAAATTTAAATTGACCTATGTTTGATCACGAAACAACTGTTTCCGATTTCGAAAGTCGTTCAGAGAAATCATCTATTTGAATTCATTATCAGTCGATTCTGGGTGACTTGTGTATAAAAAATCATTTTCTTTCCTTTCTTATTTATCATCGAAATAGACAAACATGCCTTCTTTTCATAAATTTCCATATTTGAGCCTTCAGCTTGCCGGCGTATTCTTCTTTCTACGACAAAGAAAAACTGGAAACGAAGCGTTTATCGCAATTCATAATACAAATGCAACAAGCCACTTGCGGTGGCATCAGTCGATTGTTGACCTGGAGTCTGTTGTAGCTTGAGCTTGATAAGGATGATGGAGTATACTGTGATTAGTAGGATGATAGGTGTGTAAACAAAAACTATGTAATAGGCAAGACCATAGTCAGTAAATGATACAGATTCTCCAAAGGCTTCTTCCCACTGATAAAAACAAAATACTTCCCCTTCGTATTTCTCGAGGCTATATGCGAACAGGTCTAGTGACATGGATGCCATCGCAACGATCCATGTGGCGAGCATGAAAAACTACACCTTTTAAAACTGATCAATGGGAAATGGAGGGGCCACACCACAGCTCCAAATCGACCCACTGCTATCAGAACCAGACTCTGGATGGGCACAATATAAGAGACCTCGAATAAGAAAGGAATCAGCTTACACAAGGCATTGCCGAGGACGCCACTGATGAGCCAGGAGTATCAATACAAGTTTACAACTTGCAGGGGAATGTAGGTAAGCGGAACAAGTAGGTCAGACATGGCCATATTGACTATGAAAATGTTGATTGTTTTCCTTAAAGTTTTCGTTTTGTAAACAGTTGTTCCTATGCAGGAATTTCCTACCTGCGAAGCAACGAAGATAAGGCAGTAAGCAGAATGTTGATCCAATCTTGAAATCAGTTCGTGGATTCCAGTGGACAGAGCACCTGGCAGATCCGTTTATCCGCGTTGTGTTCATGTTCACTAGCACTTGTTCTAGTTGTTCTCATTAATATTCTGAACCTTCTCCTCGTTTTTCTACAAGCAGGTGTTGCTTTATTTATGCTAAAGGCGAAACAACGAAGATAAGACAGTAAGTGTCGGTTGCTTCAATCTTGTATGTAGTGAGATTCCACTGGAAGGGGCAGCTCTGGGATCCGTGACTCGTTGTGAAAGTTGTCTTAGCTGGTTCTAATCAATCGTCTAAACCTTCTCCTTGTTTTCTACACGCAGATGTTGCTTTATTTATGCTAAACGTGAAATATCATCTTGGCCTTTGACTCCTTTTAGAAGGAGACAAGAGAAAATGAGGGAACAGAGAGGAAGGCTCAAGGCGTTGGCCGGGATATGTTATGTCCACGAAAGTTATTTTTAGACGAGCGGAAGTCTTTGTTCTAGGGGAAGTCTGTCTTCCGAGACGTCCGCATGCAGTATTGCTTCGCTCTCAGGTTCTTAGTGAAAAGAGAAAATGATGGCGCACGTGGAAGGCTGATGAATATATATTTTCTTTCAAACATCGGACCGAGGTTGGCCTGCATGCGGACGTCTCGGAAGACTTCCGCTCGTCTAAAAATAACTTTCGTGGACATGACATATCCCAAGGGCTGGACCGGGAGCCTCCTTCTCTGTCCCCTCATTTTCTCTTGAAGGAGATTATTGGCAGAGTTAAATTAATGTCTTGCGAGCAATAATGCCACGTCACGTGAGGGACGGCTAATAGGTTTTTCTGAACACATGATATGATCACCTCATATTTGCATTGTATCCACTTGAAGGATGTTGTTATTACAGTACTGTAAATCACAAAACATTTCATTGTAAAGCTATTGATTAGCTTAATTGAAACGGTGAGCAGTGTATAGGCGCAGAAGTACTGCGTTGAGGTGAAGGTCGTGATTCACTCATTTAGAAAATAATGAAAAAAGAATCACAGCTTAAGGAGATTACTACTATACTTTTATTGAGTCAAAGTTTCTGTTTACTGTCAAATTTGTCGATTAGTCAATCAAAAAGAGATCTACACGTTTGACAAAAGTTGAATTAGCGAG
Source organism: Montipora capricornis (assembly GCF_036669925.1). NCBI lineage: Eukaryota > Metazoa > Cnidaria > Anthozoa > Scleractinia > Acroporidae > Montipora > Montipora capricornis. Next base: position 189,584 of record NW_027180171.1, on the reverse strand, counting down.
GAACACCGGCAAACTGCTTATAACAACGAATCATTAACATATACGAGCATATCCGGGTCTGAAATTAAAGGTCATTAAAAGAACGCACGAGTTGGCGAAAACACTGATTACTTTGGTACCTAAAGTACCGACAGTGAGAAGAAAATTCACTGAGCTCGTATCACGAGCGGCCGTAGATGCAAACTCAACTTGACAAACGGCTCAATCATTAGCTGCATTTGCAACGAATTCGTTTACCAGTCAAAAGCAGAACGACCAACGCATCTCACGTGAAGGCGTCTTGTTGGTAAAAGATATTATGATTACGAAACAGGTGAAAGTCATATTTCAGTTTCGACTGCCGATTTCGATGACTCTTGTCAAGCACTATGATTTGGATTGTGGATTTGATGGCAGGCCTAGGTGTCATACAAAATGCAGAAAATTAACACAATCCCGCGGTGATGCTGGATTATATTTCGGGTACTCTCGTGCATATACTTATTCCTAACAAGAAATTAGCTTTTTTTTTATGAAAGATGAACGCAGATATTCAGCATGCACTTTTATTGATGTTTGCCCCCTAAGCACCTGTAACAAGGTTTATAACACGTCTTCTAGAAAGTAAACATTTTGAGAAAGCGCCGATACAACGTCGATCTGATTTAGCAATGTGCAATGACTGGGAAAATCATTTTTGTTAAACCAATCCTCACTATTATTTTTTCACTTATATAGCGTTCAATTTCATACTTAATTGTCAGTCTGATCTTAAATTCATAGATGTTAGGAAGCAGGTGATCTCTTCTGCAGTCCCATAAATGTAATTTACCGATGATCATTATAAAAAAAAAAAAAAAAAAAAAAAGATAAAACTGAGATTTATAAGTGGCTCTGAAGTGTTTGGAGAGGACGTTATTCCCACCACAACATCCTGAAGTGATAATTGGATTTTATTATCCGTTAAGGAGAGTCAATAGCTCGAAGTTGGACCAAAAAACCCTTGAAAAATTATTCAGAAACAGTAAAAGGTGTAATGCTTCAGGCTCCGTCTCAGAAAAGCCGCAGAGGTCGCTGTCTTTGAAAACAATTTTGGGTAATTTAGCAATAGTATGCAAGATAGAATTTAATGCCTTTTATTTAAAAGCTTTCAACAGTGCTCAATAGAGTCAAAAAACAAAATATCCGCTCGTAAGGTCTTACGTTGCTCAGTGCCTGGAAAATTTATGTACTGACAATCCCTTACTGGCAAAGGGCTCTTTCAAACACTTGCTCCATAGCGTAGTTTTTATTTAGGAAAAGTTCTGGATAATAACGTGTTTTTTGTTGTTGTTGTTTTTTTTTTTTTTTTTTTTTTTTTTTTTGTCAGAGAGTGTGGTCGAGTTCCGCAGTGATACCCGCTGTAACCGTCTCTGGAGAAATTTGAATTTCTCCTGTGGGCTCTTGGCTTGGTTCAGTCACGAATTACATTTGCAATGAATTCGTTTATGACTCAAAAGCAGCGTCACCACAGGAAGCTGCATTCGATTGATTATGCTGAATTCAATGACACTATCATGAATTCATCCTTGTTTGACTAATCACAGCTTGATTTGGATTCGTTAGTTGATTGATATTATCGGGTCTTGAAGTCTACCCATGATGTTTATGCCCCTGAAGGGACCCGTCAGGTAGTTCTTCGTCCTTGTGCGCCTTGGTATTCAACAGAAATTGATGTTCAAAAGAACATAAGGAGGAAGCTCGAACGTAATTGGCGACGCACCAGATTACCTGCAGATAAAGAACGGTATATGTTTCAGAACAGTATTGTTAATGACATGATTGCCTCCGCGAGGAACACATTTTATTCATCAGTGATCCAGGAAAACTCAGGGAACTCTGGACTTCTTTTTAAGACCATTAAGAAGCTTCTGCATTCCAATCCGGTCCAGCGTTATCCATCTGGGCCTAATAACTGTTGTCTGTCTGAATCATTCGTGGAATATTTTAGTGACAAAATTGTTAAAAAGCGCAAAGATTTTGACGAAGTTGATGGAACTCTGAATGACGGTCAAGTTACTTCATGCAATGTTAGTTAAACAGCTGCTAAACTGGTCGACGAAGAGGTCGTATCTGGTTTTGTGAATTACCTGTGCTCAAAGTCCTGTACACTTGATCCAATTCCATCTCCATGTTTAAAAGGTGCCGTCATTGTCTGCTTCCAGTGATCAGTCGTATTCTTGGGTTTTACTCACGTGATCAACAGCTATGTTTTTCAACGAAAACAAAAGAAGACGTTAGCATAATAGTAGCTTTCAATTCCCGGAGGATTGGATCGGGACACCAACATGGCCGCCATTTCATTGTTTGGGAACACCAGCATGGCGGCCGTGACGTCATGTGAAATCCAAGAATTGTCTCTTACAAGTGGCCAAGTACCCCGGGCCAAGTACCTGATAGATTCAAGGTTGCCATGCCATTGTTTAAAAAGAGTTAATTAATTAAGCTGATCATGAACTATTTTCTAACTTTCGTCCTGTCTCTAATTTATATTTTTTGTCCAAAGTTACAGAAAAAGCTGCATTGCTGGTAAAACGTTTTCTCTCATTTTTTGGATGTGGTGTTAAATGACACACTTTAGATGTGAACGACGTTCATGTACCCAGCGTGACATTTGAGTCTGGTAATCCTATATAGCCCTTATCCATGCTTGTCTCACAGTTGGACGTGATCACGTCCAGCAAAGTGTTCAGCAACTGCTGTCCGCTCAGGAAGTTATGCTTTCTTTTTTTTGTCGTGATCGAGAAATCGGCTACGCGGGAGATCAGAAACCTTTGCGTAAGCCTGCAAAAAGGTAAGCAGTAATTCACATCTCCGTATTTAGAATCCTTCTGCGAGCTTGCGTTTTAACGTATCTTTTGCCATTATCCTGGTGCTACCACAGGCAGACAACCCTAACGATGCAAGAGCGAGTGACGTTACGTTATTTTGAGACAGTTGTAACGGCCGATTCAACTAATCGAGGAAAATGTTCCTTAAAAACTTCAAATCGCGATGTTTCTTTTCGAAAACTCATTTTGTGGACAGCCATATAAATAAAGTTCACTCACCTACTATTTTCGAGGGGAATGAAGAAATTTATGATTGACAAACTACGGTCTGTCACCCCGGTAAGGGTCAGTTAGTTATCAATAATTGTAAAACAACTTCAAGGGGGTAAAATTAAGAGTTTTTATTTCAATTTTTTTTATTTTCCTCCATTTATTTATTTTACATTTACATTGCATTACAAGATTTGAAGATGAGGATGCTATTTGTGGAATTAAATATCAGGTTACAAGAATAAATGGACAGGGCAAGATATAGTTAAACTAATTACATGCCCTTTGATTAAATTACAGTTTTATTTAGGTTAAAAGAGAAAAAAGAGAAGTATGAACTCTATAACTATGAAAAACTATGAAAAATATATAAAGAGAGGAAAAGAGAAAGCAGAGACAGACACACACAGAAGAAGACCGACAAGTCGGTCGAAATATAGGTGTTCTCTATAAACGTGTCGTGTCTTCATTTGTGTTTTATACATATATATATATATCTAGATAGAGAGATAGATAGATAGAGAGAGAGAGAGAGAGAGAGAGAGAGAGAGAGAGAGAGAGAGAGAGAGAGAGAGAGAGAGAGAGAGAGAGAGAGAGAGAGAGAGAGAGAGAGAAAACTCAACACTGGACAACTTCTGCGGAAAACTGTAATTGCTGTGAGCGGGATTTGAACCCAGGTCCCCCTGATCACTAGTCGGGTGTGATGACCATTACACTATCAGGACAACTATGTGATAACGCTGGATCAACATGTGATTCACAGGCGGACAAGGGTAATTAATGTAAAGAGTCAGTTAAGTAGATCCCTTGAGTCAACAACGTATCACCCCCAGGAGGATCGCAGATGGATTCACAGTCCATGTTGAGGAGAAATTGAGAGAAAGTTACAGGAAACTCAACACTGGACAACTTCTGGGGAAAACTGTAATTGCCCTGAGCGGGATTTGAACACACGTCCCCCTGATCGCTAGTCGGGTGTGATGACCACACCCTTGTTGGCTCAAGGGATCTACTTAACTGACTCTTTACATTAATCACCCTTGTCCGCCTGTGAATCACATGTTGATCCAGCGTTATCACATAGAAAAACTGGCCCTTAGGGAATCCCACGTAAATGCCACACATTAAGTGACCAATCAGCCATTTTGCCAGCATGGTTGTCCTGATAGTGTAGTGGTCATCATACCCGACTAGTGATCAGGGGGATGTGGGTTCAAATCCCGCTCAGAGCAAAAGGGTTGTCTGCCTGTGGTAGCACCAGGGTAATGGCAAAAGATACGTTAAAACGCAAGCTCGCAGAAAGATTCTTAAAACGGAGATGTGAATTAGTGCTTACCTTTTTGCAGGCTTACGCAAAGATTTCTGATCTCCCGCGTAGCCGATTTCTCGATCAGGACAAAAAAAAGAAAGCATAACTTCCTGAGCGGACAGCAGTTGCTAAACACTTTGCTGGACGTGACCACGTCCAACTGTGAGGCAAGCATAGATAAGGGCTATATAGAATTTCCAGACACAAATGTCACGCTGGATACATGAACGTTGTTCACATCTGAAGTGTGTAAATTAACACCACATCCAAAAAACGAGAAAAAAACGTTTTACCAGCAATGGAGCTTTCTCCGTAACTTTGGACAAAAAATATAAATTCGACACAGGACGAAAGTTAGAAAATAGTTCATGATCAGCTTCACTCTTTTTAAACAATGGTTTCAGCATGGCAACCTTGAATCTATCAGGTACTTGGCCACTTGTAAGAAACAATTCTTGGATTTCACATGACGTCACGGCCGCCATGCTGGTGTTCCCAAACAATGAAATGGCGGCCATGTTGGTGTCCCGATCCAATCCTCCGGGAATTGAAAGCTATTATTATGCTAACGTCTTCTTTTGTTTTCGTTGAAAAACATGGCTGTTGATCACGTGAGTGAAACCCAAGAATACGAGTGATTACTGGAAGCAGATAATGACGGCACCTTTTGAACATGGAGATGGAATTGGATCAAGTGTACAGGACTTTGAGCACAGGTAATTCACAAAACCAGATACGACCTCTTCGTCGACTAGTTTACATTCACTTAGCAGCTATTTAACTAACATTGCATGAAGTAACTTGACCGTCATTCAGAGTTCCATCAACTTTGTGAAAATCTTTGCACATTTTAACAATTTTGTCACTAAAATATTCCACGAATGATTCGGACAGAGAACAGTTATTAGGCCCAGATGGATAACGCTGGACCGGATTGGAATGCAGAAGCTTTTCAATTGTCTTAAAAAGAAGTCCAGAGTTCCCTGAGTTTTCCTGGATCACCGATGAATAAAATGTGTGCCTCGCGGAGGAAATCATGTCATTAACAATATTGTTCTGAAATATATACCGTTCTCTATCTGCAGGTAATCTGGTGCGTCGCCAATTACGTTCGAGCTTCCTCCTTATGTTCTTTTGAACATCAATTTCAGTTGAATACCAAGGCGCACAAGGACGAAGAACTACCTGACGGGTCCCTTCAGGAGCATAAACATCATGGGTAGACTTCAAGACCCGATAATATCAATCAACTAACGAATCCAAATCAAGCCGTGATTAGTCAAACAAGGATGAATTCATGATAGCGGAGCTCCGCGCGCGCGGAGCACCATTGTTAAGAAAATGTGGTAACCCATCGATGCGAGAAAATTTGGTTTTATATCCATGACGTCATGACCGTCCGTACGTCCGTCCGTGCACCCCTCCATGTATGCCAATGTGACCAGTATTATGCTAGTTTACAGCAGACATCTTTGACATTGGACATCCATCTTTTGATTAACTGGCACCTGTTAGAACAAGGTATCCGCTGACCAGTATCACATGACCATATCGCGGGCTCAAGCTTAAGCTCACCGAGGTCAGCTGTTTTTTGAAGTCGATTGCTGACCAGGTACTGGTTTACTATGTGATTGCAGGCTCAACCTAATTGAACTCACCTGAACATAAGAGAGGCTTCATTTTTCGCGCGCGTTCTGTGGCTCGACGCGGCTACACGGCCATACTATGGCATATCTTTAGAAGCGCTGATAAGGTTACATGATGCCTGGAGGACCTACGTCTAGAGCAGAAACGAAAGGACTGAGGGAAAGACAACGACAACGACAAAACAGAATACCAGTTATAGCACATACTTAACACATAAATTCTTTCCTTGGGCACTAAACCGTTTGTTATTTTTACGGATGCGTTATTTAAAGTGGATGCGTATTTTTAAAAGGTAGTTTAATCGGTTCTTCCTTTTTTCAGGGATGAAAATCGAATTTTTATTGTCAACTGGAATTAAATAACAATTATCTGTGACATAAAGAAAAAGTTGATGTGTTTGTTTGTTTGCTTTCCTCTAAAATGCGAGCGAACAAGTGCTTTTTTAATCCGCTTGCCCAACTGGTTTTTGCTGTGCCCCAACAGTGACATGAAAATTTTGCCCTTATGTTATAAACACGTATTCGCAATGAGTTCTCGTAAAATTAGGGGGAGATCTCGGTAGCTTGTGTTTTCAGAAGGTGTTTTAAGCACCCAAATGTTATTTAAGTGTTGGCGCAGATCGTGTTTGAAGTTCGTCCTTTCTTGGTTGCATTGCCGTAGTTTGCCGATTCTTGTACCAAGCCAACCTGGCGTGTTTCAATGAAATACATCAAAAAGTGAATGATCTTAGTGGAATAAAGTTCATTAGTGAAACTTTTCTTTGACCTTGAACTGACAAAGTTGTTTTTATGGCTTCTAATTTTAGCATGATTCCTGTTACCTGACTATTGACAGATGACTCTGAAATGGATTTTTTTCCTTTTCAATTCGCTCGCTGAGGTTGTGCTTAATGCTTTTTTTTTTTAAAACTCATTCGGTTCAAGAAAAAATCATTGCCAAACTAGTGAATTGCAAAGTAAATTTCACTGGAAAAACCGATGTCGCACTCATCGCTTCGTAATTCATGCGATATCGGTTTTTAGCGTAAAATTTACCGTGGAAGCCATTAGTTAAGCAATGAATTTTTCTATAGAAGAAAGCAAAGAAAATGATTTAATTATTAAAGCAGCAACCGGAAAGATCAAAATGCGGACAATTCGAAAACTTTTATTTTCACAAACCGTACAGGCAGTAAGAATAAATAACCAGGGAGCTCCTCTTTTAGGCTTGGCTAAATCTATTTATTAGTATCATTGAATTCAGCATAATCAATCGAATGCAGCTTCCTGTGGTGACGCTGCTTTTGAGTAATAAACGGATTCATTGCAGATGTGGCTCGTGACTGAACCACGCCAAGAGCCCACAGGACAAATTCAAATTTCTCCAGAGACGGTTAGAGCGGGAAACACTGCGGAACTCGACCGCACTCTCTTTCAAAAAAAAAAAAACAAAAAAAAAAAAAAAAACCACATTATTATCCAGACCTTTTCCTAAATAAAACGTACGCTATGGAGCAACTGTTTGAAAGAACCCCTTGCCAGTAAGGGATTGTCAGTACATAAATTTGCCAGCCACTGAGCAAAGAAACGCCTTGCGAACGGATATTTTGTGTTTTGGCTCTGTTGAGCACTCTTGAAAGCTTTTCAATATAAGGCATTAAATTCTATCTTGTATGCTAATGTTATATTACACAAAAGTGGTTTCAAAGACAGCCACCTCTGCAGCTTTTCTGAGACGGAGACTGAAGCATTACATCTTTTACAGTTCTTGAGTAGTTATTCAAAGGTTTTTTGGTCCAAATTCGTGCTATATTGGCTCTCCTTAAGGACGGTGCCTACTATCGTTATTGCGCACACGTTCTGCGCATCTCGAGATACTCGGATTTCCTATCGGCGGTGCTTATTTATACAGGGATATTTTTGCGCGGTTTGGGGACACTGTAAAGTGAAATTAACAATTAACACAACAAGTCAAATGCTGGTTTTTGACGAGAGGGGAAACCGTAGTACCCGGAGAAAACCTCTCGGTGCAGAGTAGAGAACCAACAAACTCAACCCACATATGACGCCGAGTCTAGGAATCGAACCTGGGCCACATTGGTGGGGGGCGAGTGGTCTCACCACTGCACCATCCCTGGGTTTAAATATCGGCCAACGCCACAAAAATGTGGCAACGCCACCAAGGCAGCAAAGCTTGGAGATCACTGGTGACAAACCTAAGGGGCGACCCACTGATCTAAAACGAAGACCCACGAAGACCCACTGATCTAAAACGAAGACCCTGTGATCTAAAACGGAGACCCACTGATCTAAAACGAAGACCCTGTGATCTAAAACGGAGACCCACTGATCTAAGACGAAGAATGTCAGAACGATGCCAAATAGCTTATGGCAGGAATTGTGGGAGAGGTGGAAAAGTGGAACAGCTGGATGTGGGTTCTGAGTGCGTGTGCTAGAAACTCCACAAAAAAATCATACAAAGAGGCCGAAGAGTTGGTATGTTGCAATGAGCGGACCATTTCATGGTGGAGAACAGATCGTGCAATGGGCATCTTAATATCAGCCAACTTCGAGTGACTGATAGTCCTCAAAAGTTTTTGAATGACGAATATTTTTGTAGGATTGTGTACACCGGCTATTTGTGTACATAACTAATACCGGAGAGATAAGACGTTACGGTCGCCCGTGCCAGTTTTCGGGCGTTGAGATAGGAAATGAAAAGAGCCAAGGAAGCGCAAGTAAAGGGGAGCGAAGGGGAAGCTGATGGAAAATAGTGTGTGTAAAACTCGGTAAAGACTGCCCACACTCTCTGATACAGTTTCCGAGTAGCAGACGGTAGTGAAGACTGCTTACAAACGCCGTGTTTAAGACTGCTTACAAACGCCGTGTGTAAGACGGCTTACAAACGCCGTGTGTAAGACGGCTTACAAACGCCGTGTATATGACTGCTTACAAACGCCGTTTGTAAGACTGCTTACAAACGCCCTCTGTATACATAAGACTCGGCTTACAAAGGCCGTGTGTAAGACGGCTTATAAGCACCGTGTTTGAGACTGCTTACAAACGCCGTGTGTAAGACGGCTTACAAACGCCGTCTGTAAGACTCGGCCTACAAAGGCCGGGATCATTATCAGCAGCTGTGGACGAGGCTCTATGTAAAAACAGTGATAAACGTAAACATTTAACACACTATATAACTCTTGTTTCTTACGTAAGCGTTACCAACTAACAACCAAACATTTCAACAATTCACTGAAATGGATTAAGTTAATTAACAAAGGATCTTCAAAAATTTGTTTAGATAACAAACTGCGTCATCCGAGGAAGTTATAATGAATCTTTATTCCTAACGCTGCTGAATTTAAGTGCTCTATTGTAACCCCACGGCTTATAACAGCTGGCCGTTTTTAAGACTGTTAATACAAAAGCGGTTTCACGGTAATACTGCTTACAAAAGCCGTTTGTAAGACTGCTTATAAACGCCGTGTTTAAGACTGCTTACAAGCTGTCTGTAAGACGGCTTACAAACGCCGTGTGTAAGACTGCTTACAAACGCTGTATGTAAGACTCGGCTTACAAACGCCGTGTGTAAGACGGCTTATAAACGCCGTGTGTAAGACGGCTTATAAACGCCGTGTTTAAGACTGTTTACAAAGGCCGTGTGTAAGGCTGCTTACAAACGCCGTCTGTAAGACTGCTTACAAACGCCGTGTGTAAGAAGGCTTATAAACGCAGTGTTTAAGACTGTTTACAAAGGCCGCGTGTAAGGCTGCTTACAAACGCCGTTTGTGAAACTGCTTATGTGTTAGTTAGCTCCCAGACCCCAAAAGGGTGTAATTCCCCCATAGGCCCTTGTGGTCAGAAAATAAAACAAAAAGCACATGGTTAAAATGTTTGTAGATTTGATTGTTTTGCTCGCCGCTTCGCGAAGGTAAAACCGGCTCTTCTAAGCTCTATCGAGGTCGAGAGTTACAAAATTGGTGGTCCGTGAGAGGCAGTTCCGGCGATAGATGCGAAGGAGCTCCTGGTTTTACGTGGGAATGTCACCAGATGTCATCGAGTAAGCTTGTTGGTTTCCATCGAGTGGACTTTGCAGCATTGATAACACGTCCCGTTCGGATGGCTAACTGTTTGGGAATTAATTTTAAAGCGGCAAACTGAGAGTGACTTTGGCATTTTCGAGGTAAGAGTCCTAAAGTCTGTAAGTTTGAGTGGATTATTGCGACGAGATTTACTGTGGAAGACTGAGTTGATTCAAACGCGATTATTAGAAATTCAAGATGGCGGAGGAGCTGCAATTACGAATTCACATTGAACTCTGCAAAGCAACCGTCGAAAGTACAATTTTAGTGGCAAAACAATTAAAAATAAGCGACTCCGAGGTAAAAGACAAAGGGAAATTCTCGATTATCAATAAAATTGGAAATGTTATTGAAGAATAATTAACTGGATTGGCCGATGAGGACAAAGTTGGCTTTCTTCAGCCTATTGCCGAAATTTTAATTGATTTGCCGCCACCTCTTGAGGAACTTGATAAAAACAAGAGCGAGTTACTTATTCTAAAGAAAGAGATTGAAGCGCTTAAACTTATGCATGAGCAGATATCCAAGGAGGTTGGGGTCAAAGAGAGTATTACCCAGGTTAAACAAGAGCAGGTTAATTTACAGTAAGGTGATGGTGTGTCCCCCTTCCAGTCCCTCATTGAGTCCACAAGTGTACTTAGACGTCAGTTCAAGATAGTAGGCCAGATTGGAGACCCAGATCAAAAGGATAAGTTGAATTACAACTCATTACGGAGACAGATTGATACAGGTGAGGAAAAGTACAAGGAGCATGAGATTGTGGATGGGGTTATTCGCGCCATCAGCCCAGGGCTTGTTTTAAGAAGTTATCTAGAATCCTTTAAGACCTTGTCTCTTGAGCGTCTCAAGAAAATCCTTCGTAGCCATTATGGGGTTAAGAACACTACGGAACTGTACCAAAGTTTAGCATTTATTTGCCAAAGTGGGAAAGAAACACCACAAGCATTCCTAATGAGAGCCCTTGACTTAAGGCAAAAGATACTCTTTGCAAGCCAAGAAGGGGAAGACTCCTTGAAGTATGATGCTTCGCACATTCAGCAACTCTTTCGTAGAATCGTTGAGACTGGGCTACAAGATGAGAGTATCAGTGTCAAACTTCGGCCTTACTTGGCCAACCCACTGGTTGATGATGAAGAACTCATTCACCAGGTGAATGTTGCCGTTTCGTCTGAAGAGGAACGGCTTCGCAAATTGAAGAGCCAGACCAAAACTAAGCCAGCCTATGTGACGCAGATTGGTCAAGAGGCAGAGTCACCAGAAGTACCTTGTAGTAAAGTCCCCACCGTGAAGAAGGATCCTAACCTACCAAACCGGGCAAAAACAGAACTTCAAGAACTCAAGGCTGAGATGGAAGCATTGAAGACGGAGGTTAAGAGTAGATCAGAAGCGAACGCCCAACCAGTCCGACGGGGAGGAAACAGTTGGAGTTATGGAAGGGGTTGGGAACGACGGGAAGCAAGACCCCGACCATCCAAATGCCAGTCTTGCTTTGAGAAAGGGGAAGAACGGTGTAACCACTGTTTTAAATGTGGGAGCGATAGCCACTATGCCATTGGTTGCCGACAGGGTCAGTCACCAGGACAGAGAGCGCTAAACGAGAGACGGCTACTTGTGCGGGACCAGAAGTAGCCGAGCCCCCACATGTGTCCCACCAATGCAACTGCTGCGCAAAAACCGAAACACAAGTCCCTTATCAACGCTGTTCCCAATGCCAGGCAGTGTGGTATTGCTCTAAAAGATGTCAGAAAGACAGTGGTCCGCCCATAAGACGATTTGTCAAGCAATTAAGGAGCTGTCACAAAGAGAGAATCTAGTAATCCTTGAAACCGCATTTATCAGCCACCTGACACCCACACAGCATGCAAAAGTTGTCAATCTAGTAAGAAGAAAATGTACAGTTAAGTGTTTACTTAATGACAATGAAGTTACTGACCTATGGGACACTGGTGCCCAGGTCTCGATAATGACAAGAGGCATGCTGGAGGAAAAACTTCCAGGAACAGTGGTGAGGGATATATCAGAACTGATCAGTGTAGGACTTGACCTAACCGCAGCTAATGGAACCAAGATTCCTTTCATTGGATGGGCTGACGTGGGGGTGCGACTTCCTTCATCGGCAGACGTGCATTTTCCATTTCTGATTACAGTTGATCGGCTAGAAATGCCAATATTGGGCTACAATGTCATTGAAGAATTAGTAAAGATGTCTACTCAAGAAGGAGAGTCTACATCAGGATTCAACATTTTAAGTGCTTTCAAAAAAGGATTCGCAGATAGTGATGAGAGGCAGCTGGAAACTTTGATTAACTTGATTCAAGCCCCAAGTGATGATTACCTTTGCACTGTCCGAACATCAAAGAGAGATATTATCATCCCGAGGGGCCAGGTTGTTAATGTTTCATGCAGGGCAAATACTGGGCCTGTGTCAGCAACGATACCAGTTCTGTTCGAACCTGATGAAATGGCTCAATGGCCAACCGGTCTCCAGATTTATGAAACGCTAAAGACTGTTAAGAAGGGATCTGTGTCACGTATTGATATTGAAGTCTATAATACAAGTCAACATGACATTACACTTCCCAATTGCAACCGCACCTCACTGGGATGATTGTAGTTAGTTAAGTCTGTGTATTGCTAGCGAGGATTAACTAACCACGGTTTTAAACAACTCCATTTATTACACCAGCTTTCTGTCAGTCGCTGTACTTTTCACAAGGGAGGTTGAATAGGGTTCAAAATCTAAATTACAGCAAATCGCGTTAGTGATATGAAAAACAGTTATCCCTTATAATCAAGCAAAGATATTTACCCAGTGGTATCTCACAGTTTCTCTCAATTCCTCTTACTAGCAAGTGACTTAAGTTGCGTAATCATGTCTATGACGTCACCTAACAAATTCTAATCACGGATTGTTGGCGATACACTCCCCCGCCAAAAAAAAGGTTACAGTAATCATAGTAAATAGTATCTGAAAGTTCACTTAGAAGTTAATTTTGTTTTCATCAATCGGTATAAGTAATACAAGTCTCTGTACAGGACGTTGAACAGTGACATATCCTTTGCCTTGGTATTGCTTCATAGGTTCGTTTACGGTGAGATTCTTGTATTGCACGTCTACTCTTCGCACTTTCCCATCTGCACCTGGGTAAACATTTGACACTTTTCCAAGCTTCCAGTTTCCTCTCACTAAGTTGGAATCTTGTATCATAACTACGTCTCCGATTTTCAAATTTCGGTGAGATGTGTGCCATTTTTGCCTTAATATCAAGCTTGGGAAGTAGTTCGAGTTCCAAAAGATCAATTCCTGTACTGTACCATGGCGGTGCTGGCTTCAATCTGTCTTCAGGTAATTGGCCCATCACTTGCTGACTTGTTTTCTTAGCAAGTTTTTTGCAGATAACGCATCTGAACTTAATCGATTTTACCAACTTAAGGAGTTTGGGTATCCAGTATTTGGTGCGCACTTTGCTGGCAGTAGTTAGAATGCCATGATGTCCTCTTGCATGAGTTTGTGCTACATAGAGATGTGAGAACGGATGATCATATGGTAGTAATATAACTTCGTTGTCACCGTAATTTGTTTGTAACTTTGCAGTACGACTGCTTACTACATAGATGCCGTCTTTGCGTGTGATAGGACACAAACGGTTGTACTTGCCATTTTCAATATCATTTCTCATGTTCTGCTGAATCTCTTTGATCCAGAAAATCTCTGACTTTTTAATATCTTCAGGTGTCAGTTCTTGCGTTGCGCTTTTAAATGACGGTTTGGGAAATTTGCTGTAAAATTTCAAAATTCTTGCAGTGACACGTAGTAGTTTGCCGTAACTCGAATATTTGGCGATGTCAATTCGTAACGCTAGGGTGTCATGAGGTCCTTCTATCTTCGTTACCATTGTAGTCCGGATTACTTCGGATAGTTTTGGCTCCAAGTAATCACGAGTGATTGGCCACTTGTCTTCTGTTTGTTTAAGAAAATCGGGACCCTTTTGCCATGTGCTTTCAAGTCCAATGTCATCGGGCTTCCTGCCTCTTGTCAAACAGTCAGCTATGTTATATTTACTCTCTACCCAATACCAGTTTTCAGGGTTTGTTCCTTCCTGTATTTCACCTATTCTAGTGGCGGCGAACGTGTTGAACCCGTATGAGCTTTTCTGTATCATGGCATGTACAATCTGAGAATCTACGATGTGGTAGATCTTTTCAAAGCGATATCTACATTCCTTTTCTATGAACACTTTTAGACGTTTGTTCAGTACCGCTCCACACAGTTCTATACGGTCAATGGACATCTTTTTTATTGGTGCAAGACGATTTTTGGACAGTATTAAATTGCTCTCAAATTGGTTATTCTTTCTTTGCCACCGTACATATGCACATGCAGCGTATGCGTCTTTGGATGCGTCACTAAACACAACGAGAATAGGGTCGCCAATAGCATCCATTGGTTTAAGGCATCTCGTAAATCTGATTTGATTCATGTCTTTCAAATCGTTGAAGAAAATAGACCAATTCTGTTGGTTTTCCTCGGGTATAGGGTCGTCCCAGTCAAGTTTCGGTTCAGTTCCCCACAAACGGCGTAAAAGAATTTTGGCCCTTACTGTAAATGGTCCTGCCAACCCTAGGGGATCATACACGCTGTTGATCTGTGACAAGATTATACGCTTTGTGAGCTGTTGGGGATCTTGGGTGGGGACGATATCGCTCGTAGACCTTGAAGTATGTATTCGCTTGATAGTAAAGTTAACCTTGACTTCGAAACACAGTTGATCTTCTGATTGACTCCATTTAACTCCAAGTATCTTTTCTGTTTGTTCCTCGATCGGTATATTTGTTTTTTCTTGTCTGTCAGTATCGCTTGAGAACATCCACTCTTTGACTTCAAATCCTCCTTTAATAATAGCCTTCTCGATATCTTGAGTCAGTTTAATAGCTTGTTTGCGATCGTCCGTACTTTCGATTATGTCGTCCATGTACGTATTTCTTTGTATTATATCTGCTGCTTCTGGGTATTTCTCTCTTGACATCTCTGCGGTTTTTCTCAAAGCAACGGTTGCAATCGTAGCTGACGGCTTGTCACCGAATGAAACTCTGAGCATTATGTATGTGTCGGGTTCTCTTGTACTATCCATATCCCTCCACAGAAATCGGTGGGTGTGCTGATCTAACTCTGTCATCTTCACAGTGTGGTACATCTTTTTAATATCACCAATGAAGGCTACTTTATTCTCTCGGAAACGTATAAGGACTCCCAATAAGTTATTGAGTAGGTCAGGACCTTTAGCCCAATACTCATTCAAGATATGACCCATGTAATTGGCGCTGCTATTGAACACTATGCGCACTGGGGTAGATTTGGAATCAGGCTTGAGAACTTCATGATGTCCGATATAATGCACCGGTCCTTTGTAGAGTGTTAGTTCCTTTTTGGAGAGTTTCCTTGCAACTCCTCTAGTTACCATGTCTTTTATCTGGTTGTCATACACTTGTTTAAGAAAATCGGGACCCTTTTGCCATGTGCTTTCAAGTCCAATGTCATCGGGCTTCCTGCCTCTTGTCAAACAGTCAGCTATGTTATATTTACTCTCTACCCAATACCAGTTTTCAGGGTTTGTTCCTTCCTGTATTTCACCTATTCTAGTGGCGGCGAACGTGTTGAACCCGTATGAGCTTTTCTGTATCATGGCATGTACAATCTGAGAATCTACGATGTGGTAGATCTTTTCAAAGCGATATCTACATTCCTTTTCTATGAACACTTTTAGACGTTTGTTCAGTACCGCTCCACACAGTTCTATACGGTCAATGGACATCTTTTTTATTGGTGCAAGACGATTTTTGGACAGTATTAAATTGCTCTCAAATTGGTTATTCTTTCTTTGCCACCGTACATATGCACATGCAGCGTATGCGTCTTTGGATGCGTCACTAAACACAACGAGAATAGGGTCGCCAATAGCATCCATTGGTTTTTGGAGAGTTTCCTTGCAACTCCTCTAGTTACCATGTCTTTTATCTGGTTGTCATACACTTTTGCGTGTTCGGTGTTCCTTCTTAGACGTTTCTCGGTCGTTATCAGTTTCGCGAAAGCGACCTTCCGGTTGTCAGGAAGATTCTGAGGATCCTTGATCCAGGGATACTCAGCGACCCAGCGATTTTCCTCTTTGTTAAAGTTTAGATTTCGTTCGATTAGTTCCAGCTCTCGCTCTTCTTGAATAGTGCAGTCTTTCGCGCCTAAGGAACATTTTCCACATCTACATCCTCCACATTTCGGTTTGCATTCTACGCCAAGGTTCTCAATTTTGTAAAAGTCTTCTATATTGATTTTGCCTACAACTGTGTTGACTCTGGCATTGATGAAATCGTGATACAGATGTGATTCTTTAAGTAACGGGTGCGTTCCTCCAATACATCGCCCGAAACGATTCCTTAAGAGCACAAGATGACCGATGTTTTGTTCTCTTTCCGGGTGATAGGCTGCATATTCGTAACCGATTAAAATGTCCACAGGTCCTGAGGGTCGCTCGATTTCTTCCTTTGTGACGTTCTTGAAAAGATGTACTATGTCGTCTATGTTAACACTTTCAATGTCTGAGGTGATCCTTTCGATGCCGTAAGCTTCGAATTCGATGACGTGACCTTGCTTATCTATAAGAGGTACCTTGTATTTGTTGGTCTTAATCTTCTCGCTCTGTGCTCCAACTTTGATGACTGAAAGTTCGACTTTGGATCCTTTAAGTTTCTCTTGCTTTGCTTTAGTGTTTGTGATAAAACAAAGTGATGCGGCGTTATCCCACATTATATTAGCTTCTCCTCTTTTGGTTTTAACTCTTTGTACTTGTAACAGGCAGGTGTCAATTTTTGTATTGTGGCATACATTTGCTGAGGCTGAGACTTCCTGAGGTGTTTCTTCCGTCTCGTGTATAGATGGATGGTGCTTTCTTGTGCAGCCGCCTACACCACAGTCTTTCCTTGATTTGCATGTACGTTGTCGATGACCGATCTTTAGGCACGACCAACAGGCTCGTTTATCTTTGATGATCGTCTTTTTCTCTTCTATTGGCTTGGCTAAATAAATTCTGCAGTCTGCTGTCCAATGTCTTCCGTGTTCATGAATCAGACATTTTGGTTTGGGTTCTTTGCTTACTTCCTCGACGCCTTCTGTATAGTGCGATGTGCCTCTGTAATGTTGATTGTTGGTCGTCGTCCGAAGAGAAGCACTGTCGTATTCAATAGCACTCCTTTGATTTTGCAGAAATTCAAGAAGACTAGGGAACTTTTTTGATTTGTCGATGTGACTTCCGTGACAACTAACCATTTCCGCCCATTTTCTTCTGATGTCTGTTGATAAAGCTTTCTCTATAATACTGACCGAACTCGTTGTTGTAATTTCCGCTTCTAGACCGAGTCTTGTGAGGTCTCTGTATCCGTCTTCTACAAGAGTCACGAATTCGATGAAACGTTTATCTTCTCCTTCCTTAAGTGTTCTGAATCTACGTATGCCGTCAATGATAACGTCTGCAATTTTGGCTGGATCTCCATACTTTTCGTCCAGTCTTCGCCACATTTCTTGCACATCGTCGTCTATGCTCTTTACCAGGCCTTCGGGTTCTTTTCCAAGACAAGAGCGTAGCACATATGCGGCATCTCTTCCACGAATTTGTGGCATGACTTGTTTGTTGAAATCTCTTTTAAACTGAGGGTAATGACGTAGTTCTCCATCAAAGTGCGGCATTTTTACCTTTTCCAGGTGTAGAAAGGAAGAAGTCGCGTCAGATTCCTGTTTTATCTGCTCTTGTTCTTTTACGTTAGTATATCTAACTACAATTTGTTCAACAATTTCGTAATAATAGGTTTGGATTTTAGCTATCCATTGCATCTCAGATTCGGCTGAATCAAAGGGCAATAATTCTAACAGTTCAGCGTTAAAGGTTTTGCAATCTTGAAATTGATCTTCTATTTGTTTCTGTAAGTCTTTTAACGCAAAATTGGGCATTTCTTTTGACTGCAACGCGTGCGAAATACTTTCGTAAGAAGCTTCGAAAACAGCGCGCGCAGTGTTCCTTTTAACTTTTGCGTTGTCAATGGCCTCTTGACGAGCCGCGTGCTCGCGCGTTGCCTTTTCGCTTGTAGTG
Source organism: Montipora capricornis (assembly GCF_036669925.1). Classification (NCBI taxonomy): domain Eukaryota; kingdom Metazoa; phylum Cnidaria; class Anthozoa; order Scleractinia; family Acroporidae; genus Montipora; species Montipora capricornis. The sequence continues at coordinate 171,374 of NW_027180171.1, read as the reverse complement.
ACATTTTCGACATATTTCACTTTACGATTAAATGCATTGGAATATTTTTCCTCGACTTCTGTCATCCAGATTTCTTCTTCGTCCACTAAATGCTCGTCAGTCAGGAAGTTAACATACTCTAAGTGCTTCCCTTCCAGTTCTTCCCATGCATCAACAAGTTTTGAGTAATTGGTTTCTACTACCTCGATTCCTTGGCTTGTCTCTATGGACTTGATCAAAATGTTCCGCTTTCGTGTGAAGTTTCCCTTGGCAATTCGCCGTGAATTCTTAGCTTTGTCGGTCATCTTCTGTTCCAGTCGTCGCTTAGTAGCTAACCACACTGGATTTTGAATGTATTGCTAGCGAGGATTAACTAACCACGGTTTTAAACAACTCCATTTATTACACCAGCTTTCTGTCAGTCGCTGTACTTTTCACAAGGGAGGTTGAATAGGGTTCAAAATCTAAATTACAGCAAATCGCGTTAGTGATATGAAAAACAGTTATCCCTTATAATCAAGCAAAGATATTTACCCAGTGGTATCTCACAGTTTCTCTCAATTCCTCTTACTAGCAAGTGACTTAAGTTGCGTAATCATGTCTATGACGTCACCTAACAAATTCTAATCACGGATTGTTGGCGATACAGTCTGTTACACCCATGGAAGCCCGATTAGCCAAAGAGAAGGTGCCCGAAACTTGGCGTAAAGACGACTCATGTACCCCTACTGGAGTAGGCGATGAAGGACTTTGCAAGGAACCAAATAATGCTGTGCCTAAGGTTGACATGACTGGTCTGACAACGAAACAAAAGGAAGTAGTACAACGGATGTTGAAAGAAGAAGCCGCCTCATTCGCAACAAATGAAGATGATATAGGGTGCATGGAAGGTCTTCAGATGGATATTGAATTGTCAGACAGTACACCCGTTCAGCGGAATTACGTGTCAATCCCAAGGCCCCTTTATCAAGAAGTGAAGAGCTACATCGAAGACCTAATGAACAAACGGTTCATCACCAAATCACGATCATCTTATTCGTCGCCAGTAGTGTGTGTTAGGAAGAAGGATGGCACTCTTCGACTGTGTGTAGACTATCGCGAATTAAACCGTCGTACCGTTCCTGACAGACACCCCATTCCAAGAATACAAGAAAGCCTGGATAGCTTAGGTGGTAATTCGTGGTTTAGCGTCCTGGATCAGGGCAAGGCTTACCATCAGGGCTTCATAGCACCAAAAAGCCGACCATAGACCGCGTTCATCACACCATGGGGTTTATATGAATGGGTTCGTATACCCTTCGGGTTGACAAATGCGCCCGCAAATTTTCAACGATACATGGAGCATTGCCTTGGCGAATTGAGGGATGAAATAGCCATTCCCTATTTAGATGATGTCATCGTTTTTAGCCAGTCCTTCGAGGAACACGTGGAACACATGCGAAAAGTACTCAAGCGCCTCCGGCAGCAAGGTATCAAACTCAAGCCGTCCAAATGTAAACTGTTTCGAAGAGAAGTTTGTTTCTTGGGACGTATTGTTTCCAAAGATGGATATAGAGTGGATCCCAGCGGAATAACTGCTGTGACTACCCTGGCAGAAAAGAAACCAAGGACTGTCGGGCAAGTGAGACAGTTAATTGGATTTCTGAGTTACTATCGTCGTTATATTCCCAACTTTGCCTGTCTCGCCAAGCCGTTGTATGGACTGTTAAACACACCAAAGCCTGAATGTACACCCAAGCATACTGTGAGGAGGGCCTCCGACAAAAGGAATGGCCAGTTACCATCTGCAACACCAATTACGTGGACAAAAACCCATCAACAGTCATTGCGAGAACTCATTAGATATCTGACTAATCCACCGATTATGGCCTATCCAGATTATGAAAAACCATTTATTGTTCACACGGATGCATGTAATGATGGCCTTGGTGCGGTCCTCTATCAGCGACAGGATGGGAAAACCAGAGTCATCGCATATGCGTCCCGCACTCTTACACCCGCAGAGAAGAACTATAACCTTCATGCCAGAAAACTCGAATTTCTGGCCTTGAAATGGGCAGTGTCGGACCAATTCCGGGATTATCTATATTATGCACCCGAATTCACAGTGTATACCGATAACAATCCGCTGACATATATACTGACTTCCGCAAAGCTGAATGCGACCAGCTTACGCTGGGTTGGCGAAGTAGCAGATTTCAGGTTCCAAGTGAAATACCGTCCAGGCAAGTCCAATAGTGATGCTGACACGCGGTCACGAATGCCTCTGAACATTGAAGATTACATGGCCACGTGCAGTGAAAGAAGCAGCTTAGAGTCGAGGTGACTTTCCGTGGCTAACAGCTTTAACTGATTCGATTACAGCCCTAGATGATGACAACATTATTACAACAGACCAGCAAATTGACCTTAAGCAAGCGCAAGAATTAGATCCAGTGATTAGCAGGGTTATGCACTTCATACAGTCAGGGAAGAGACCTTCAGTCCGAGAGAGTAAAGCTGAATCCAGGGACGTACAGCGGCTGCTGTTCGAGTGGAACAAACTGATCCTAGGAAACGATAATATGTTGTACCGTAAAACAAGTACAAACGAACAGGTTGTATTACCCCGGAAACTTCGTAGGATTATTCTTAAAGAACTCCATGAGTACATGGGCCACTTTGGTGCTGAAAGAGTGTTTGATTTGACAAAAGCAAGATTTTACTGGCCACACATGAAAAACGATATCACACACTTTGTTACCAAAGTATGCAGATGCATCAAACAAAAACCACCTGTGATCAAGCAGCGAGAGCCACTTAACCCAATTGTCACCACAGCACCCTTTCAAATGGTCTCACTGGATTTCCTCCATGTTGAAGCAAGCGCAGGAGGCTATCAGTACATCTTGGTAGTGATGGATCACTTCACCCGGTATGCTCAAGTTTACGCAACCAAAGATAAGTCTGCAAAGACTGCAGCAGAGAGGGTATACAACGATTTCATCTTGCGTTTTGGAGTCCCTGAAACAATCCACCATGATCAAAGCGGTGAATTTGTGAACAGACTGTTTTACAATCTGGATAAACTTCTTGGAACTCGTCATTCAAGAACTACGCCGTACCACCCCCAGGGGAATGGTCAGGTTGAACGCTTCAACAGGACATTACTTTCAATGCTCCGGACTCTGCCAGAAAAACACAAGTCAAGGTGGCGTGATCACCTGAACAAAGTGGTACATGCATATAATTGCACGAAGAATGACTCGATAGGTTACGCCCCATTTTTCCTTCTATTTGGCAGACCCCCGCGTCTCCCTGTTGACCTGATGTTTAACCTTAAACCACTCACTGGATTCAGTTCCTACCCAGAATATGTTAGAAAGTGGCGAAATGCTATGTCAGAAGCTTACAAGATAGCTTCAGAAACTGCCCAGCGGAATGCTCAGCGGGGAAAGAAACAGTATGGCAAGAAGGTACGACACATCGTGCTTATGCCTCGAGACAGAGTGCTTGTTCGAAACCTGAGTGAGCGAGGCGGACCAGGAAAACTGAGGTCATACTGGGAAAACGAGGTGCACATATTTGTGGAGCAAAAGGGAAATGGCATGCCAGTCTACGAAGTCCGATTAGAATCGGGAGCCAAGCCATCCAGAGTACTACACCGCAACTTACTGCTACCATGTACTTACTTACCTGTGGGCGAATCCAATCTACCAGTTTCTCAAACCTCCCAAAGTGGTCGTAGACAACGTAAGCGGATGCATGTACCAAAGGACAAGCAGTTTGCCCAAGACTCGTTCACGGCTAGCCAAGACGAAGACAACAGCAATGAAGATATCCCATCACTTGTACCAAGCCAACTACAACCGTGTGTCCGGCCCGGTAATAGTGCGCACCCTTCCGAAGAATTGCG
>NW_027180171.1:160000-162500 GCF_036669925.1 Montipora capricornis | reverse complement strand
CGTCTGCTTCTGAGATGCTCACATTCCTCCAGGAATATCAAGAGAAAAAAGAAGAAGCAGAAAACAAAAAAGTTAAGATGATGGAAGAAATGAATGAGGAAAAAAAATTGTTTTGGGCAAATTTACTTCAAGTGTTGAAAAACAAATGAGATGGTTTCATTTTCATTTGTATTTATTTATTTACACATTTATGTGATAATAAGTTAAAATGTACACTTGCTGGACAATTATATTTACAGTACTTACAGTTTGTGCAATGAGCTTCAACTTCTTGGAGTTATTACCATATAGGTAAATTATGTCGAAATGTTTAATTTGCAGAATTTAATGTTCTTTACAATAATATTAGCCATTCCATTTCCTCCATTCCTGTAAGTTGAACTATATTTTGGCATGCTCACATACTCTTATTCTTAATTATCTATACTTGAAATGTAATTGAGTTTGGATTTTAAAAACTATTTTCCAGCACATGTATTTACTTTGCCCAAAAACAACCATAATAAAATAGATTGCCCTAAAGCATACTTTAGGGATGTGGCCAAATTTAAGGCTTTGATACAACTATTTCATCAAGCTAGTATCCCAGAATTATGGCTCAAGTAAAGGCATAGTCCTCAGCTATGTTGTAGCCTTGCCTTCTTCTACATTGATTTATTTTGAACACTGCAACATACATTACTTTAAAGCATGACATGTAATATTAATCTCAAATGTTGTACTCATTATTTCAGTGGTCTTTAACAATAACCCACACTTGGCAAACAAATACACAACTTTGACAATAAATTGTTGATTCTCCTAACTTTTCATACTTATTTGCTTTTTTTTCCTTTGCATGATTAAATGCCATGTCCGCAGAGAATAAAAAATTCCCAGGTCCCTGCCCAAGTTTATCAAATATAGTTGTCAATAGATAACCAAGCATTTTAACTGACACCTCAAGTATGTTGGATCTGGCCACACACTGATTTGTTAGTTACTGCTTAGTGATATGCTGCTATTCTGGTGTTCCTGGTTTAGTACAGGTTCAAAAAACTTGATTTGATCACAGTAAAAAAATTTTGCTTTCATTAGTAGCATAGTTGATTGCATCAATGTCGACCCCAGCATGCGCTTAAACTATGTCTTGCATGATGCGCAGAAAGTGTGCGCACTAACAAAAGTAGGCACCGTCCTTAACTCATGTTCAGGACAACCCAAGGGGTACTCAGGATTTCAAGACAGGGATGATCAAATGGGTGCAAAATTCAAGGCCCAAAAATTTACCCCTGGGCTTCCAGCAAAAACCAAAAAAATCACTAGACCAAAAAATGAATTCCCCAAAATTCCTATGCCAAATTTCTGACCCTTAGTGATGTACAAGAAACACACCGGCAGCTTTTTCGAAAGGTTGTCCGAAAAATCTCAATCTCAATCTGGGATATGATCAATACACTCAGTTCATGACACTGAATCTGTTGAACCTACTTTTTTTGCTTTCTTTTCGCACTCCCAGACATATGTATAAGTTTATGACGTCTTGCGCCAGATTTTCAGGTTTCCCTAAAATGCTCAAGTAGAGAAACAGTGAACTTAAAAGTACCCAAAATACACTTTAGGATTCTCACTTTTTGTTTTTGGACAACCTTTCTCAACATAGCTGGAACCTGTTTCATTAATGCCAACAGTAATTTAAAGCAATGCCACTGTAAACAATAAACATCAGGAGGAAATATATTTTGCTGGTAAGACACTGTCACAATTCTTTAGATTGTTTTGAATGGCCAAAAAATCTCTTCTTATATCTTGAATCCCCTAACAATACTTGCCTAATTTTCCTACAAAAAGAATCTCAGAACTGAAAATTTCAAAGACCTTCAAATATTTTCTGATCATCCCCATTTCTTGAAATCCCAAGTAACCCCCATAAGCAGGACAAACACTCTCTCTGTCTCAATTCTTAATTAACCACTGATAATGTTTGATAGATGTTGACGCTTTAGCTCAGCTGTTCTGTCCCGGCAGTTGCCATCATAGACATTATCATCATTGTCATCATCATCATCATCATCATCATCATCATCCAGGAAATAACTTTCATCAAAATCATCATGAATAAGAGTGACATTATGCAAGACACAGGCTCCCATTACTATCTTAGTCATAAGCTTTACGCTTAAATGGTTCAAATGGCCCAGTTTTCTCCATCTCCCCTTCAAAAGACTAATTGCACACTCTACAATCTGTCTGGATGATGACAAGGTATTGTTGAAACGGAGCTGATTTGGTTGTAAGTGACCGTTATTCCTGAAAGGAGTCATGAGCCATCTGTAAAATAGAGAAACAAACATAAAAATATCAGAAAATCATCTTTTCTTAAATTATAAATAAATATATAAATAAATAAATCGACTTTGTTTAACGAGGGTAGCACATAACAGTACAAATAACTAACCAACCCATGGCCCTCGAATTCCCGATCGATTTGGAATTTAGAAATGTTGATTTTTGAGGAGGG
>NW_027180171.1:137500-142500 GCF_036669925.1 Montipora capricornis | reverse complement strand
GCCTGTCACTCCCCTGCTAAGTGGTGTCTTTGTGCATAGAGCCTTCTACGAGTATTTTCTTAGGATCGAGAGGGTAGTGGGAAATGCGTAGATTTCTCTGGTGGACACAGTAGAACGATTAACTTAACCGGCAATGGCGTCGAAAGTCATGTAACGCGAATGGCGTTTTAGTGGATCTTTGAACAAAATGTACCCTTATCATGAAGCTCAATAATAGCAAGCGAATTGGATACTGAACAAGACGGGCGGTCGAATGTTAGAAGCGACGAGTAATGGACTTCGACAACAATCTGTCGCCCGTCGAGCTGTAATCAAAGTGAGCTGTCTTCCTAAAAATTTGCCAAGTGTGGTGTTTTGTACAACACTCGAACCAAATGAACAGTTCTCTGGTAACTCAGTATGGGTTCAACAAAGACAGAGAAGGAATCCATATAGTGGATCTGTTATCTCAGTTGTCTCGCTATTTGTCAAATTTGTATTTACCTGTTCTCAACTCTGCACAGTCTTCCGGTATAACAATTGGAAATTTCACTAATAAGTCATTGACGTGAATGGCGTTTTAGTGGATCTTTAAACAAAATATACCCTCATGGAGCTCAAGAATGGATCGTCAACTGGATGAGCAAGACAGCGCTGAAAAATAAATATCTGGATTTGAAGAGACGAGTAATGGTCTTCGACAACAATTTCATTTTTCGCCTTTGGATATCAAGTGAGCTTTGTTTCTAATATTTTACTAACTTGGTATTATATAAAACACGGAAATCAAATAGCAATTTTTTTATGGATTTAACCATAGTTACTAACTATGATTTAACAAATTAACATTGAAGGAATCGAACGCCTTCAAGAATGCATCACAGTGTTTACTCAAGTCGCATCTTAGTTGTCTGACAATTTACATTTACCGGTATTTTGTACTCAACTCTGCAAAGGTGTAAAATATTTAGAAATGTGACAGTGAAGAATTATTTGAATGAAAGTTGTTGTCGCTTTTGTGCTTCATTATTTACGGTCAGCGTTCCGAGTGGAAAAGGGTTTTGATGTGAACTGTCAAAAATTTATTTAATTCCATCTCTTGTTTGCACGCACGCAATTGAAATAGGAAGGTATTTTTGCCTCTAATAGTAAATATGTTGTTTGTTTCGATTAATTTTTCGCTGGAAAAGGATTTTGCCGAGATATTTCCAACCTTTGTGAACTTTAATATCATGTTGTGTAATTTTCGAGCTTAACAAATTTGCATACGTGTGTCGAAATGTGATACGGGAGCATTTTTGTGGTATAGATTGTTTTCACGTGACGTCATCATTTTCTAAAATCCAAAACTAAAGAGCCACGAAAGTTCTTATCCTCATCAGACATAAGAGGCGGTAAATTTGTATCCATTTGCAATTTTAAAGCTCAATAGCGTGCTTCGTTTGGAAACCAGAGCATTTAGAATTTCTGAGTTGTAGCGGTGCGTGACACGAGGCGACAATCAAGTTTATTGAGAAATGTATATTTATCTCATGGTTTTGAGCCTTGTTAGAATTTAAAGCATTAGGAAAAGTGCTTAGGTAAATAGCTGCCTGTTCAGTACAGATGATCACACGCCTAGATAGCCAAAGTAAGTAACAGGTGTTGACACTATTTTCCGGCCGCCATATTGGTGCACAAAAGATGTGCACCAACATGGCGTTTTCATACTGGGCTCTGTAAATTTCTGCGAAACATTTCGACGAATATCTGAAGTTTGGGGAAACGCACAGGCCTAAAACTTGGAGAAGTGTCGTCTTCATTTATCTTCTGCAACATCACGAATTCTTGACTTTTTCCACTGGATGGTTTTCGATTTATTTTTTTATTGCGTGACAGTGAAAACGATCTATAGTGTAACGAAAATAAACAGGTCTGTTGGAAGCTTGCTTGAGTTTCAACAAAATGACCCCCAAAATCGGCAAAAAAAATCTGTCACTGATGAATAATAAAGTAGCTGCTATCCCCAAAACGATGGAATTACCTGGCGATAAATAACCTCGTCTTGGAGAGTAAAGTTTTGACTGTCAACCTGAAGAATTGGGCGATTGTGATCTTTGTGTTGAATTCGCACATTTCTTGTCAAACTTTATAACACTTGAAAGTAAAAAAAAACTTACAAAAACAAAAACCCGGTATCCGTGTCAAATGATGATTTGACACTGTTTCGCGAGTAAACACACCGCGGAAACTTCATCACGGCGCCCTCTGAATCCGATGTAACTTTCGATTTTGCGCTTTTACTTTTGCAGCCAAAAATACAATAGCAAAAATCTCCCAGAATGTTAGTCGGTGATCGTAACTTTTTATATTCGGGGTTAAAAATTAATGTTGTTTTCGTGTCATAAATGTTGTTGCTGATGGCAAAATATTTTATTCTCGATCGACCGTCCAGAAAACTTCCTTCTGCTCTTCCCAAAAACTTTGTACCACTATTTATTTACTTTTGCATCAATATTTGTTTCGCATAAAGCAAGCTAACAAAATCAGTTCCTTGCTTGGTCCGCATTTGTTAGCATTAAAATAGAATTTTCGGTCCAATGCTTCTGTTTTGAGGGGCTCCCATCCAGATACTAACCCCGCCGAACCCCTAGGGATAAAATTTCAGCGAACTATTGTAGCTGTCAGATGCTCAGAGGGCACGCTTAAACTTGTGGTGAAAAGCAGTTATGCCTTCTGATTTCCTGTAACATGTGCCACAGGCAACCCAGTGTATGCTTCACGGAAGCATCTCGTTTTTATTTTTTTCCGTGTCGGTAAAAGTCTTGCCTGTCACTCCCCTGGTAAGTGGTGTCTTTTTGAATAGAGCCTTCTGCACGTTTTTTTTTAGGATCGAGATGGTAGTGGAACTGCGTAGATTTCTCTGGTGGACACAGTGGAATCATTAACTTAGCCTGCAATGGCGTCGAAAGTCATGTAACGCGAAGGGCGTTTTAGTGGATCCTTAAACAAAATATACCCTTATGGAGTTAAATAATGGAAAGTCAGTTGGATAAACTAGGCAGGAATCTCAAAAGCGACGAGTACTGGACTTCGACAACAATCTATCGCCAGTCGAGATGAAATCAAAGTGAACTGTATTTACCTGAAGTACATGGTAATCTGACACGATTGAGTTTCTTGTCTTCACGCACGCAATGAAATAGGAAGAGGTTTTCGCCTCTAAGAGCAAATATGTTGTTTGATTCAATAAATTTTTCGCTGGAAAAGGATTCTGTGGTATTTTCTGCCTTTGTGAATTATAATATCATGTTGTGTATTGAATTTTGGAGTTTAAGGTTGAAATGTGATATGGGAGAAGTTTTTTAGTATTGCTCTGTAATCTGGAAGGGTTCACAGGCCTGTTGGAAGCGTGCTTGAGTTTCAACAAAATGAGCCCCAAAATCAGTGAAGCATTGTGACGCAGTTGAATAATAAAGTAGCTGCTATTTCCAAAATGATGGAATTACCTGGTGATAAATAACGTCGTACGCGTCTTGGAGAGTAAATTTTGACTTTGCATAAACAAGAGTTGGGCGATTGTGATCTTTGTTTTGACTTCGCTCATTTCATTGTCAAACTTTATAACACTTGACAGAAAAAGAAACTTACAAAAACCCGGTATCTTGCCGTCATTTCACACAGATACTTCACTGTTTGGTGAGTAAACATGCCGCGGTAACTTCATCACGGCACCCGCTGAATTCCGGCGATGTCACTTTCGATTTTGCGATTTATTTGTGCAGCCAAAACGTAAAATAGCAAAATCGAACGTTGCAAAAATCCCCCAAAATGTTTGTCGCGGATCGTAACTTTTTATATTCTATATTCACGGTTCAAAATAAATGTTGTTTTCATGTCGTAAATATGTTATTCTCGAGCGATCGTCCTGGAAACTTCCTTCTGCTCTTTCTAAAAACTTTGTATCAATATTTATTTACTTTTGCATCAATATTTGTTTTTGCATAAAGCAAGCTAACAAAATCTGTACCTTGCTGAGTTCGCATTTGTTAGCGTTAATAGTATTTTCGGTCCGATGCTTCTGTTTTGTGAGGGGTATATCATTTTGGTCTCCCATCCAAACACTAACCCCGCCCAACAGGGCTTAACTTCAGTGAAACTTCGGTATTACAAAGCTGTCAGATGTTCAGAGAGCGCGCTTAAACTTGTGGTCAAAAGAAGTTTATCAACATGTCAGCCCAGAAGCCAGTGTTTCTCACTTCCCATTTATTTTCTTCAATCTTTCTGGGTTCAGTACTTTGCTAGTAACCACATGTCTTCTCAGACTATTTACCCAAGACTTCTACCATGGCACTACAATGATAGACAATACCAAAACAATATCGTGCATTGTTAGAGCTACATATTACGCAAGGAAAAGTCTGTTTCGTCGTACAAACGTGTGAGGACCTGTGAGCCAAAGGGCCTCGTCTGGTATGACTTCTTAATGACCGCCCAACTTCAAAAAAAATTGTCTGGAACGGTGCCCGTACCACAGGCAACCCAGTGTACCCTCACGGAGGGTCTAGTTTTTTTTGTTTGTTTTTTTGTTTTTTTTGTTTTTTTTCCGTGTCGGTAAAAGTCTTGCCTGTCACTCCCCTGGTAAGTAGTGTCTTTGTGTATAGAGCCTTCTGCGCGTATTTTCTTAGGATCGAGAGAGTAGTGGAACTGCCTAGATTTCTCTTGTGGACACAGTAGAATCATTAACTTAGCCTGCAATGGCGTCGAAAGTCATGCAACGCGAATGGCGTTTTAGTGGATCCTTAAACAAAATATACCCTTATGGAGCTCAATAAAGGAAAGTCAGTTGGATAAACTAGGCATGAATTTCAAAAGCGACGAGTACTGGACTTCGACAACAATCTATCGCCCGTCGAGACGAAATCAAAGTGAGCAGTATTTACCTGAAGTACATGGTAATTTGACACAATTGAGTTTCTTGTCTTCACGCACGCAATGAAATAGGAAGAGGTTTTCGCCTCTAAGAGCAAATATGTTGTTTG
>NW_027180171.1:125000-132500 GCF_036669925.1 Montipora capricornis | reverse complement strand
CACACATGACAGGAAAATTTCAATTGACCGCACGATAAAAATTTTTAAAACCGTAAGATCGGATTGAAGTCAATTTGCAACGAACGCGTAAAATAAAGCTCCCTCTTTCAAAATTATTTAACACGGTTTCGTACATTAGACAATCGTAAAATTGGTATCTGATTGAATTATACAGTTAACCGATTTCCATGATATATGATTGCAAACTGTATCTTGACAGGGACAAGTTTTGTAAGGGACAGAACTTTGTAGACGATGAGAAAGTGTGCATTAAAATGGTGGACAAAAGCAATGCAACAAAGGTAAACATATCTGCATCTGTCAAAATTATTTAACACGGTTTGATAGATTGGAAATTCGTCAAATTGGTATCACTGTAAACTAGACAGTAAAGCAATTCCAAGGATGCATGTTTGAAACCTGTATCTTGCAGACAATGAATTTTATCAGGCCCGATGAAACTCAATTTTGAAAACGGAGAATGGCATCGTACAGAATTTGCTGCACTTTCCCTCCTCCACGAAACTTCCACGTAACGCGCGCGGTAACATTATTCGCGGGAAAATTGATATCTAAAAATAACCTAAGAGGGATTGCGATGGGAATAGGGCAAGTATAAGGGATTACTTCTCTTACCTTCATAATCTCTTGCTTCTGGGTGCCCCCCCCCCCCCCCCCAACTTGAAAGAAATTGCGTGGAACTCTGCACGTACCACAGGCAACCCAGTGTACCCTCACGGAGGGTCTAGTTACAGGGTTGCCAAACCCAGTCGGAATCTCGGTGCCATTTCGTGGGTTTTTTTGTTATTTTCCGTGTCGGGAAAAGTCTTGCCTGTCACTCCCCTGCTAAGTGGTGTCTTTATGCATAGAGCCTTCTGGGCGTATTGTCTTAGGATCGAGAGGGTAGTGGGAAATGCGTAGATTTCTCTGGTGGACACAGTAGAATGATTAACGTAACCGGCAATGGCGTCGAAAGTCATGTAACACGAATGGCGTTTTAGTGGATTTTTAAGCAAAATATACCCTTATGGAGCTTAATAATGGAACGTCAATTGGATACTGAACAAGGAAGGCGCTTAAAAAAATATCTGGAATCTTAAAAGCGACGAGTAATGGACTTCGACAACAATCTGTCGCCCGTCGAGCCGTAATCAAAGTGAGATGTAGTTCTAATATTGTGCGAGTGTGGTGTTTTGTACAACGCTGAAATCAAATGGAAAATTCTCTAGTAACTTATGGGTTTAACAAAACAGACTTAGATCTCTATTCAATTCTGCACAGTCTTCTGCTAACAATTGGAAATTTCACAAATTCCTGTTAGTCAAAAATTATTTGTAAGAAAACTTGTTGCCCATTTTTTGCTTGATAATTCAAATAAAGGGTTTTTCAGTGAAGGGTTTGATGCTAAACACTCGAGGGAAATTTATTTACCGTGTTGCGTTTTTGACACGGAGTGTAATTTGACACGATTGAGTTTCTTGTCTTCACGCTCGTATTAAATGAAATAGGAAGGCTTTTTTGCCTCTTATAGCACATATGTTGTTTGTTTCAAAAAGCATTTCGCTGGAAAATGGTGGCTTTTATGAACTCATCATGTATAATATGCGAGCTTAACTGGATAGTTTTTATGGCAATAGTAAAGCATTTTCGTGTCAAAATATAAGGTAAGCGACTCTTTCTGTTGTGTTAACTTAATTAAATATACCATGGCTCGTAAGTTTGCATAAATTTGTCGTCTGCTGTAAACTTGATTTCCACACTCAAAATTACCTCCAGAACCTACTTTTTGCGTAAAATAAGCTTTTAGAATGATTTTCGTTTCTTCTGTGGTGATACTTGACGATTCGGGAACATTTTGTGAAGAAATATTTATAACGGGTCACACGCGCAACTTGCCCGATCATGCATATAACATCCACTTGGCCTTTTGACATCCCATTGAAAAAAACTCGTAAAATATTCGCAGACCGGTCGCTTTCTGTGAAATTTGAAAGGATGATTGCTAACAAATATAGAAAGATTTTCACAATAACTAAAAATTCCTGTGTTAAGCATTAGAATTCGGCGAAGAGGTAATGCGACTAAATTTGTCGCGTGCGTTGCTATTTTTATGATTTGACTGTTGTGCAAATTTTGACAGATAATATTAAATTATGAAAAAAATATCTAGGTAAAGGTAAAGGTACACCTTTTTTAACGTCGGAAGTTCCTTTATTCTCTAGAGAGTATTCTCCCAGGAAGCCGACGGATAGATCGTTAAAAAAATCCGATTATTTTTAGCTGTTATTTGAACATAAAAGATGCAACACTTGACGAGAAATAATATTTTTGCTAATACTATGTATTTTTCCCGGGAATCGGGTTGAAAATGAGTTACCAAATTTGCATACGTGCGTTGAAATGCGATACACGAGGAGAAAGGAATTTTATTCCTCTGACAAATGATTTTGTCATTGTAGTGCAAGAAGAAATTTATTTGGGAAGCCAACAATATTCTTTTAACTTCCTGGTTAATCCAGTTTTATTGCTGCGACTTGCTAGTGCGAAGATTGTGTACATGAAACTCGCGCTTCTTCACGAATTTTGAGTGTCATGAAATTACATAATTTGCGTAGCAATATATCCCTTTTTTATTCTCTGACCCAAATACATTCAGATAGTAACAAACTTCATATTTACTTAACCATTTCTTCTGCTTTTGTGCTTGTCAGCATTGTGATTTGCGGTAATTCGCAAGTCCGTTTTTGTATCTCATAGATGTTTAGATTTTCAATTACACGGCCACTCAACCTCTCGATTGTGTAAATAGTTCACCCTGAAGTCAAAATGGATACGTTTCTCAGGAACCCGACAAAGAAGGATTCCTGGCCCGACAGAAGAAATCTAAATATTCAGTTAAATATTACAACAAAATTAACTAACCACGGAAGTTTCTTCGCTAAGGCCCAGTTCAGACGTCGTGCTTCTGCCGTGCCGAACTTAATTGCAATTTGGTTCGACTGTAGCACGGTAGGGAAACAACTCTGGTTCAGACGCCGTGCCAAAGTCGAACCAAATTCAGGCTTTACTGATGCCTCGTAACAATTCTTCTCCTAACTCCCCGTGGGAACTCAATCTCGCCAAATACATTAATATAAATTATGAATTTTGTTTGGCGCGACACAAGCACGACGTTTGAATCAATGCCGTGCCAAAGTCGTGTAGCACGGCAGAGCTTGTCGAACTTAATTGCTTGCCGAACTTAATTCAAAAGTTTGATTCAGACGCCGTGCTTCTGGCGTGCTTTTGTCGAACTTAATTCCTAAATTTAGTTCGACACGGCAGAAGAACGACGTCTGAAGTACGTTGTTATACTCTGAAACATTCTTTCCCGTAGTTCATTCAGTTGACACGGGGTGATCACGTGCACCTTTACGGTTGCCTAGCAAGTGATCAATTTCTTCCTTTTGACAAAACGTTAGAGAGTGCAAAAATGTTCGTGTTTTTAAGATCTTTCAATGAGAATTCGATTCATAGTTATATATAAACACTATGTTATTTTTTTTCTTCATCTGTCTCTTGGCTTGCCTTTTTCTGGTGCAAACGCAAAGCCAAACAATGTTTTGACCTGGCATCAGATTAGACCGTCACATTATGAAGCGGAAACAACACCTTTAGTCCTTTCTTGTATGAGCAATAAACGTTTGCTTAGTCCAACTGCTAGACATGCTGGAAAACGTCCGTCAGAGCAATTTGCAGTTAGTTTTTTGCAGACTATTTATTTAAAGAAGAAACGAGTGAATTTTACTCAAGAGCGTGTTTTGTTATCTTTAAACTGAATTTATTACGAAAGCTTGAAAGACTAAAAGACCTTAAAATGGGACAGGCCATCACAAAATAATTAAACGTGTGACCCCTCAAATGGTCTTAATGACGCCCCACTTGAAAAAATTAACTGGAACGCTGCAGTTCTTTGTGTAACGCGTACCACAGGCAGCCCAGTGTAAGCTTTTTGGAGCTTCTCCTTTTATTTTTTTCCGTGTCGATAAAAGTCTTGCCTGTCACTCCCCTGGTAAGTGGTGTCTTTTTGAATAGAACCTTCTGCACGTTTTTTTTTTAGGATCGAGAGGGTAGTGGAACTGCGTAGATTTCTCTGGTGGACACGGTAGAATCATTAACTTAGCCTGCAATGGTGTCGAAAATCATGTAACGCGAAGGGCGTTTTAGTGGATCCTTAAACAAAATATACCCTTATGGAGCTCAATAATGGAAAGTCAGTTGGATAAACTAGGCAGGAATCTCAAAAGCGACGAGTACTGGACTTCGACAACAATCTATCGCCCGTCGAGACGAAATCAAAGTGAGCTGTATTTACCTGAAGTACATGGTACTTTGACACGATTGAGTTTCTTGTCTTCACGCACGCAATGAAATAGGAAGAGGTTTTCGCCTCTAAGAGCAAATATGTTGTTTGTTTCAATAAATTTTTCGCTGGAAAAGGATTCTGTGGTATTTTCTGCCTTTGTGAATTATAATATCATGTTGTGTATTGAATTTTCGAGCTTAAGGTTGAAATGTGATATGGGAGAAGTTTTTTAGTATTGCTCTGTAAGCTGGAAGGGTTCACAGGCCTGTTGGAAGCGTGCTTGAGTTTCAACAAAATGAGCCCCAAAATCAGTGAAGAATTGTGACGCAGTTGAATAATAAAGTAGCTGCTATTTCCAAAATGATGGAATTACCTGGTGATAAATAACGTCGTACGCGTCTTGGAGGGTAAATTTTGACTTTGCATAAACAAGAGTTGGGCGATTGTGATCTTTGTTTTGACTTCGCTCATTTCATTGTCAAACTTTATAACACTTGACAGAAAAAGAAACTTGCAAAAACCCGGTATCTTGCCATCATTTGACACAGATACTTCACTGTTTGGCGAGTAAACATGCCGCGGTAACTTCATCACGGCGCCCGCTGAATTCCGGCGATGTCACTTTCGATTTTGCGATTTATTTGTGCAGCCAAAACGTACAATAACAACATTGAACGTTGAAAAAATCACCCAAAATGTTTGTCGCTGATCGTAACTTTTTATATTCTATATTCACGGTTCAAAATAAATGTTGTTTTCATATCGTAAATATGTTATTCTCGAGCGATCGTCCTGGAAACTTCCTTCTGCTCTTTCTAAAAACTTTGTATCAATATTTATTTACTTTTGCATCAATATTTGTTTTTGCATAAAGCAAGCTAACAAAACCTGTGCCTTGCTGAGTTCGCATTTGTTAGCGTTAATAGTATTTTCGGTCCGATGCTTCTGTTTTATGAGGGGTATATTATTTTGGTCTCCCATCCAAACACTAACCCCGCCCAAGAGGGCTTAACTTCAGTGAAACTTCGGTAATACAAAGCTGTCAGATGCTCGGAGGGCACGCTTAAAGAAGTTTATCAACATGTCAGTCCAGAAGCCAGTGTTTCTCACTTCCCATTTATTTTCTTCAATCTTTCTGGGTTCAGTACTTTGCTAGTACCCCACATGTCTTCTCAGACTATTTACCCAAGACTTCTACCATGGCACTACAATGGTAGACAATACCAAAACAATATCGTGCACTGTTAGAGCTACATATTACGCAAGGACAGGTCTGTTTCGTCGTACGAACGTGTGAGGACATGTGAGCCAAAGGGCCTCGTCTGGTATGACTTCTTAATGACCGCCCAACTTGAAAAAAAATGTCTGGAACGGTGCACGTACCACAGGCAACCCAGTGTACCCTCACGGAGGGTCTAGTTTGGCTTTAAAATGCGAGCGAACAAGAAGTTTTTTTACTCCGCTTGCCTAATTGTTTTTCGATGTGCCTCGACAGTAACAAGAAAATTTTGCACTTATGTTCTACACATGTAATTGCAATGAGTTCTCGTAAAAAGTAAGGAAAAATATCACCACCTTGTGTTTTCAGAAGTTTTTTTAGAGCACTTACAGGTAATTTGTTGGAGATCTTGTTTGAAGTTTGTCCTTTCTAGCCGATTCTGGTTCTAAGCCAGGCTGGCGTGTTTCAATGAAGTACATCAAAATGTAAATGATCTCGTTTTCAGAGATAAAGTGGAATAAATAAAGTACGATCTGTCACATCACGAGCTATAGTACGTCTGTGAGTTCTAATTTTAGCGTGATTCCTATTCGCTGGCTTTTGACAGTCGACTCTGAAATGGCTTCTTTCCTTTTCTGTTCGCTTGCTGAGGATTTGCTTGTTTTCTTTTCAAACTCTTGCGATTCAAGAAAAAATAATTGCCTAACTGGTGAATTCGACAGGAGATTTCGCTGGAAAAATCGATATCACACTCATCCCTTCGTGATTCATGCGATCAGTCGATTTTTCAGAGGAAATTAACCGTGGAATTCACTAGTCAGGCAGCGAAGAAAATGACATAATTAAGCAATTTCCGGGAAAACCAAGAGGCGGACAGTTCCAAGGCCTTTTATTTTCACTAATCCTATAGCCAGTACGAATAAACAAGCCGGGAGCTCCGCTTTTAGGCTTGGATAAATCTATATATTGATGTTCTTGTTTGACCACAGTTGACTGCTAATGCAGACGGATGTCACGTGTAGGTAATTTTCTCCAAAAATCTATCTGACTAGTTCGCCCTCAGAGATTCTCACATTCATGTTAGCTCATTTCTCTATTCATGAAACATCACTTTTGTGAAGACTGAGATTCTTCATTCTTATAGTGTTATACTAAGGTAAGTAGTTATATACCATGAACCCTTGTGTTTACAGCTTTTGGCCCAATAATTATTTAAAAAAAAACAATAATATTATTTTATTAAAATAATATTAGTGTTAGGCCTCACTCGGGCTTTGAATCATTAACCACAAAAATGCTACTGAAGGACAACAGCTAATGATTATCTAAACTAGGCTTGGGCCGAGCCGAATTTGTCCTTGTGAATAACATCTCACATACCCACGGCCTGCTCCCGTTCTGGCCTTGTAGCTCAGTCGGTAGAGCGGCGGTGATCTAATCCGAAGGTCGTGGGTTCAAATCCCACCCTGGTCAGAGTTTTTCTCTGTCCTTGTGTGGGCCCAATTCCAATACTAGGGTTGATCTCTGATGGAATAATTGGGCATAAAAACGTCACAGTAGTGTTAGGCCTCACTCGGGCTTGGAATCATTAACCACAAAAATGCTACTGAAGGACAACAGCTAATGATTATCATTGACTTAGAGTTAAGCTCTGAACAGATCCTGTCACAGTGTATGTAAGCATGGTGAGGACAACCATCAAAGCTTGCTTTGATTGTCAAAGGGCTTACTTTTATACTGAAGCGAGTTGATGCGCTCTCAAATTCAATTTGGAAAGGGTGCCAAATTGAATTCAGGACTGCATCATGCTTCATTAAGAACACTCTCCCTTTCCAATTGATGACCGGGCCCCTGTATAGTGATAAAGATCAGTACTCTTAGAACAAGTTACAGTAATTTACTGAAAGTCGGGTGGATTCTCAAGTACCTTCACTGT
>NW_027180171.1:100000-110000 GCF_036669925.1 Montipora capricornis | reverse complement strand
ACAAAGACATCACAAATATTAAATCAATATTTAGTTTGATGACCGGGCCGAAGATGAAAAAAACAAATACGCGCTGCGAATTATGGCTCATGTTAGCGCTGGGCAGGGTAGGTCCGTACAAGTGGTAAAGCCCCTTATTTCTCGAATGTCTGGACCCTTGCATATACATTTTTTGCATTTCTGACATTTCCGACGTCCGAAAATTAATGTCAGTTGCAACTCAAACGAAAGTTCTAGGGTTACTCTCTCTTGACGATCTAATTTACGAAAAGTCTAGGACAACTTTTCCTCTAGCACGTAAATTACGAAAATGCTAGGGTTACTTTTTTTTCCCCGAAGTTCAAGGCAATATGTTCGAGAAAATTTTAGGCGACCTTACATCCGAACAGATATTTTACCGAAATCATTCGTTGGGGGCCCCTGGCTATAATAATAATAATAATAATAATAATAATAATAATAATAATAATAATAATAATAATAATAATAATAATAATAATAATAATGATGATGGTTTATTAAAAATATTCAAAAATAGCACCCTAGTGGTGAAATACATGTGAATTTACAAGTATACTTTAAATATTAAAAAAATACAAAAAATCTTACATTTGACCTTAAAATTAAAAGTCTAAAGGGACTGGGAATTACAAGAGTCAGTATATATATACCAATGAAACAAGACGCTTAGGTTTGCTTGATTACAAGGACTGGGCGTTAGACGCCATTGTTGGAAAAAAAGATATTTTAAAACTTTCAGTCCGGCATTTAAAGAGTGATACATGGTTTTTGTTGCGCAACTCATAAGTATGGCAATCGGCGAGCTTTGGTTGTATGAGGTGGTGCAGCCGTGACCCAGGCACGCAGATACCGTCAAAGACTTTCTTACAGAGTTCGTCTCTTCTCACATTTAAGCGAGTGGAGTTTGCAGCCACAATGGCATCTCCGTAGCTCATCGCCGGGAATAATATACGCAGAGGTCTTTTCTGGACTTTCTCGATCTTGTCCTTGAGATAAATTAGCAGGCTGGTAGACCAAGTGACGCAGGCGTATTCGAGGACCGATCGTACCGAGGCATAGAAGATGTTAATAAGGTCTTCCGGTGGAATTCCGGACCGCTTGAGCACTCTTAAGATGTAAAGGCGTTTTGAAGCTTTGGAAACGATCTCACGCACGTGCTCATTCCACCTAAGAGTGTCGCTGATAGTGACTCCAAGGACTTTATGTGAAGAGACGTGTTCTAAGGGACGTTCATTGACGCACAAAGGGCCGAGATCTGGCCGTGTTCTATCGCTAAGTGCCAACGAAACAGTCAAGATAATACATAGTTTTCAGATTTGTATCAGAGTTCCAAAATACCCAACAGTAGTTGTAATTTTTTTTTCGAAAGTACTGCAACTCAACTTATTTGGTTAGCAATAATACAATAATAGAAATTGCACACTTTGTATCTCCAACAACAATGTAGATGTCAACATGTTTGGCAATAATATGGAAAGTACTGCAGTAATTTTTGAACTGCCGTAATTTTAACAGGAATATACAATAATTGGAACAACTTCAGAATACCTCGCCACAGCTAACCACTATTGTTTCTCCTATGCGGCATCTTTTGAAGAACGAGACTTAATACAATAGAGCTTATTCTTATTCAATGATATGCAAATAAGTGGCGGGGTATTCTGAAGTTTAGCCCAATAATTAACTTGAATAAAATCAATGCCATGTAAAAAATCGCCAAAGCGTTTTCAGACTTTTCATTGTGGAACATGTAACAGGGAATCAAACTCTATCGCACATGAAAGTTGTTTCACTTGTAGAATTTTTATTTTGCAAGATACGGCCATGAATCACAAGTCAAATTGATCGCTTAATTGTGTACTTTGTAGACAACATATTTTCTTTGAAAATTAAATTAAATTGTTCATGACTCAATGGTTACAAAACGAAAAACAAACTGCTCTACATTGACAACAGCGGCCGATAAAGACACGTACGCCGGTTTAGTTTTGAGATCGTTCACTCAATATAGAACACGATGGTTCGAAAATAAACATTGAAGAACACTCAAAGCAAGTGTACACAAAACATTGTTTTCACTCTCCTCCGAACACAAGATCATCATTAGTGGCGCGCGTCATGCAAGTTTGGCTATTGACGTCACACATCAAAACACCCGTTTTCATTGGTCCCCACTAAATCTCCAGGGAATCTGACATTACACTACGTAGCCTTACATTACACTTTTCTCAGCACGATCGAGAATTTTTCTACCTGCTGCAACACTTCGCACGGCATTAAGCTGGCCGCCTCGCAAGCCTCGCGTCTTCGCTCGGCTTCCTCGTTGGAAATTATTCAAATAAGTGGCGGAGTATTCAGCAGATAAGCTCTATTTTTTTTTTCTTATTTACACTTTTCTGTCTGCTCTTTTGGTGGAACAAATTATCCTCACTGTTTTTAGCCTTTAAAAATCTATATTTGTGAAAGAGCAATCTTTTTTTTTTTATTAGATTAGGATGACGTGGCCTTAGTGATTAAGTAAATTAAAACCCACAATAGGATACTATAAGTAATCATACCAGTGTTTACAATCTCCGAGTTTCGCAGTAAGAGTTTGACAAAACTGTATTACCTTTCTTTGCCCTCTCTGCTGCTGGAGTTCTTTTAAAAAGAAGCTATGCCACTATTTCGTGATCTCTCAATGTACAGGAATGGTCCACCCTTAATTCAATTAATTCAAAAGGTGTCAGTAAAGAGGTGACTGGGTTTTGTGAACAACCTGATCGATTTCCAATGTACAAAGAGTGGAGGAAAGGAAAAAAACCGTGTTTCTTTTTTTGCAACAATTGATAAACGGTTGTTGACAAATTTATTCTACGAAGACTAGCCTACGCTCCCAGTGGTTCGAAGTACATGAAGAGCATGCTCGACTGCTCAGTTGCGCAGGCTAAACAAAGGCGAAAAGGTGTTGTCAGATGCTGTTTCACAGTCAGTGGCCATCTCTTCCTATTTATCTAGGAGGGATAGGGTGCCAAAACCCGATCGAAAAAATCTACTGTACACACATACATGCACAGTAAATCGTTGATAAAACGTACTTTAAATTTGTCGAGAATGATCGAGAGGGTATAGCAGTACAAAAGCCCCTAACGCGGAAACACGTGATCTGTCAAAGTAAAAGAATGTTCCGCCCACATCATGGTTTAAAGACTATTGGAACGAAGTCGACAAAGCGCTATTAATACCGCGTAGTTCATTCCGTCAAAAACAAAGCACCCATTGAAAATCCCGGAGCAAAGGAGATAGGCAGGTTTTTAGTAAAGTGTAGTATTATGGTTTATTGCACGCTTTTTGTTACAGCGATAGAATAGGAAACGTATAAAGCTTTGATTGACATTTTAAGAGAATTCATTTGAGTGACTAAGGCTTAAGTTTCAGATCAGTTAATAGCACGTGTTTGAAAGGATATGAGTCAGTCGCTAACCAGTTTCAGTAGTTTAAGTCAACCAGTTTCAGCAGTTTTAAACCGTCGAGTTGTTCAGTTTCAAGAGTTCGTAGTTTACGGAAACCCGCCACAGAAGTAAGTTTAGTTCAGTCTTTTATTTTGATTCTTTTCTGTTCATTAGCTCAGAGATTTCGCGTATTCAAATATCTCAGTAATTGTTATGTAATTTTGTTCATTTCAGATCGAATAATTATCATAGTGAATAAAAAACATTGATTATACGATACACGGTTTCTTCCGTAAACTTTCAAGCCGTCGATACTCCAACTGTCCACTTCATTCGATTTCTACGCTAACCTGGAGGTCACGAGGAGTTCGACATGTCAGAAGCTCTTAAAGAGGCAAAGGTCACCCGCCGAAATGGAAAAGCAGCGCTAACCAGGGCCGGAAAATCCCTTCGACACACAATCGAAAGCAAACGTCCAGGTACCGAGGTAAGAGAGTCACTTGCTAAAGTTTTGGAGGCATACGAGAAGCTCACTCAGAAGCATGAAGAATTAACAAAATTGATTGAAGATGATGAAGAATTTGAGAAAGAGGAAATGTGGTTCGAAGAATGTCAAGAAATGTTTATGAGAGTAGAGGTTCAGGCAAAAGAGTACATTGATGAAACAGAAACAGTAAAGAGTATTTCAGTTAGTACGAAAGATGATATTTTAAACGATGTTGTTGAAACTAAGCATGTCCACCACAAAACAACAGTGGAATGTTAGGAATGCAGTCGGGTGGAAACCAAAGTATTAACACTTCCGCTAGTAACACCTCAGTTGTGAATAACCAAGAAAATAATCAAAATACCGCTGGTGATTCGTGTGGCTTTAAAATGGAGAAACCAAAGATGCCTAAATTCTCCGGAGACGTTAGAGAGTATGCAATATTTAAGGCAGACTTTAAACACGCGATTGAATCGAAGTACAGCACGCGCGATGCCATCACTTTTCTGCGCACGTGTCTCCAAGGCAAACCGCTTGAGTTAATTAAGGGAATAGGGACAGATAACACCGCAGCATGGGAATATCTGGACTCAATTTATGGCGATCCTAGAGTTGTCTCTGACACCATCATGCAAGATGTAGTTAAGTTTAAGCGACTTAGTCCACCTTGTAAAACGATGTTACAACACGTTGAAAGAGATTGGAGTTCCAGGTGACATGGATAACAGTCATATGTTGTCATTAATTGAAAAGAAAATGTGTACCGATGACAGAAAAGTATGGTCGAGAGATCTAGAAAAGAACGGCGAGCCGGCGACTCTCCATCATCTGATGACGTGGATGACCACTGAAATGAAGTCGCGTATGCGAGCCACCGCGCCCCTCAGGACAAGTAGTACTCATCACGCAGTTAATTACGTAACTAAAGGAAATGAAGAACGAAGCAAAGTATCAACCTTTAAATGTTGGCTGTGTAAAAGTTCAACTCACTGGCCGGATCAGTGCCTGAAATTTGCTGCGTTAAGTCAAGATTAGCGTTTAAATGCCGCCAAGGAGAACCACGCCTGTTTTAGCTGCCTTAAAAGAGCGGGTAGAGAACATAGAATTTCCATCTGTAGCAGAAGAACACAATGTACAGAAACGGTGAACGGCAAGCAATGCAAATACTACCATCATCCTCTGCTGCACAAGAATGCAGACGTCAGAGTAAGCATCTCTTCAGTCCTGGATAGTCAAGATGCATTACTACCGATTATCTCAACAGAAATAGGAGGGCAAGGATTATACAAGCGTGGCAATGTACTTCTCGACTCTGGAGCTCAACTAAGTCTGATTCGTATGGAGACAGCAGAGAGTCTTGGACTAGACGGGAAGAACGTCTCAATTACCATAACCAAAATAGGCGGAGAAGAGAAGCAGATGAAGACAAAAGAGTTCAAGGTCCAATTAACCTCTCTAGTTAACAGGAGAAGTTTCGTTGTGAAGGCAATAGGGATTCCCAGAATAAGCGATGACATTGCCGGAATTTCGAAGGAAGATGCTGCAAAAATGTCACTTCTGACGCGAAAGAGAAGATTTATCGAAGCTCAGGTCCAGTGGACCTACTTATTGGTATAGACCACGCCCAAATGCACACTGGCAAGACGAGACAATCAGAACATCTGGTGGCCAGGAATTCACCGCTTGGATGGGTGGTATTTGGGGCAACAACCAGCAAAAATCAAGAAACAGGTAGAATATTTCTCGTCAGCTACACGGTTCCTGTTGATCTGTCAGAATTTTGGTCCACAGAATCCATGGGAGTAGCAGTGAAACCCTGTGTCTGCTCAGCGGATAAGTTAACTGAGTCAGAACGAGAAGAAACAAGAATGATACAAAACTCCTGCAAGAAAGTGGGAAATCAATGGATGATTCCCTATCCGTGGAAAACGGATCCCAAGTTTCTCCCCAATAACCGGTCACAAGCTATGAAAAAGTTAGAAACAACAGAGCGCCGATTAATGAAGAACCAAGCGAACGCTGAGGCATATAACGAGCAGATGCAAGAGATGGAAGGAATGAAGTTTTCTAGAAAGTTAACAGACGCGGAATTGGCAGAGTACACTGGTCCTGTGCATTACATCTCTCATCACGAGGTTTTGAGACCAGATAAAAAGAGCACGCTCATAAGAATTGTTTTCAATTCGTCCTCGGTATATCAAGGCCACCGACTGAACGACTATTGGTGAAAAGGACCGGACCTGTTAAACAGTATTTTGGGGATCGTTCTGCGCTTTAGAGAAAATCAAGTAGCTATCAGTGGTGACATATCCAAGATGTACCACAGAATTCTGATACCAGAGGAAGACCAGCACGTACATCGATTCCTGTGGAGAAGTATGGAGAAAGATCGAAAGCCTGACACTTACGTGAAGACGTTTTGACGTTTGGTGACAAACCAGCGCCAGCTATGGCACAGATAGCCTTGAGAAAAACAGCAGCAGAAGGAGAAAATCACAGTCCGAGTGCAGCAAAGACACTGAAAGAAAACAGCTACGTGGACGACATTCTGGACTCAGTGCAAACTGTGTCAGAAGCCCGGCAGCTGACGACGGAAATTGATGAGGTGTTAGCCAAGGGTGGTTTTAGCATTAAAGAATGGCAATCAAATAGAGATTTAAAGGACACTGGCGATAAACAGAAGTGAACGTTCCTAATGGATCAGGAGAAGATAAGGTCTTAGGCATTGTGTGGAACTCTACCGAAGATTCCTTTACGTTCAAAGTGAAATCTGAGACCATAGACTGCCTGAACTCAAGCGAATGGACTAAGAGAAGTATCCTCAGTCAAATAGCAAGAATTTATGACCCTGTTGGCTTCGCAGCAGCTTTTCTGATACGAGCTAAGATTGGCTTTCAAGAGCTATGGCAGCAAGGATATGAATGGGACCAAGACCTCCCTTCAGCAGTGCAAGAGAAGTGGCTCAGTCTTTTCAAGGAAATGAAAGGGCTTAATGAAGTTTCCTTTCCAAGAAGCTTATCCCCACCGGAACCCGCAGATTCCCAACCGACACTTTGTGTCTTTGCAGACGCATCTCAAGACGCATTTGGCGCATGTGCTTACATCAGATGGGCAGCAGAGAAGGATAAATTTGACATCAGATTCATAGCAGCCAAGTCAAGAGTAGCTCCCCTAAAAAAGATCACAATCCCGCGGCTTGAGCTACAAGCGGCTGTATTAGCTTCCAGATTACAAGCCACAATCAAGGAAGAGTCTCGTTTCCAGTTCAAAGAAACCGTCATCTTTACCGACAGTGCCATCGTGTTGGCATGGGTTCGTGGCAAGATCAGGCGTTACAAACCGTTTGTCTCTAGCAGAATAGGAGAAATTCAAAGTCAAACCGACCCAGAACAGTGGAAGCATATTCCAAGCCCACACAACGTAGCAGATGATGTCTCGCGAGGTATAGTGGTTACGGAGTTGTCAGGAAGATGGCAGTCCGGACCAGATTTTTTACGCTTGCCTAAAGAACAGTGGCCCCAGAGAGAAACATAGCCGAACCAAGAAGAAGTAGAGAAGGAATGTAGGAAGACGTTGAATGTAGGAGCTGTGGCATTCTCGCCAACTATAGTTGACAGCAATAGATTTTCCAGTTGGAAGAGGCTAGTTCGCGTAATGACATGGGTACTCAGGATGAAGAGAAAGTTTCTAGCCAAGATAAAGCCGACTTAAGAGTCCCAAATGTGTCAAGGACCGCTATCTGCTCAAGAGTTAGAGGAAGGCAGAAAACATGTTATCAGACATGCACAGAGAAGCCTACAGAACCGCCTGGTGAACAACGAGTTCAAGATGCAAAGTCCCTTTGCAGATGACGAAGGCATTATCCGAGTTGGCGGACGCGTCGACGAGGCAATCGTATCCTATGAAACAAAGCACCCAGTATTGTTACCTCATGACCACATCGTATCACGTCTTATCATAGAAGAAGCTCATCGGTGCAGACATCCCGGGGTAGCGACAACAGTAGCTAAAACGAGAACAAACTATTGGATAGTGCGAGGTCACGACCTTGCAAAAGCAGTCAAGTACAAGTGTGTTTTTTGCAGAGAAATGGAACCGAAGACAGAAACGCAGATCATGGCCGACCTACCTCCACACCGAACGGCACCAAACACCCCGCCATTTCACTATACGTCGTGTGATTATTTCGGTCCCTTCACGATAAAAATTGGAAGAAACAAAACGGCGAAGTACTATGGAGTTATTTTCACATGCCTCAACACCAGAGCCGTCCATCTAGAAATAGCTACTGACTGTTCTACCATGGAATTCATTCAAACGCTTCGCAGATTTTTTTCCATCAGAGGTTACCCCGCTATGATGATAAGCGACAACGGAACACAGATGGTAGGAGCTCAAAGGGAACTCCGCAAGATGATTGAAGGATGGGACATTGCAACACTTAGAGAATATTGTGCCGATAAAGGAATGCAGTGGAAGTTTACAACCCCAGGAGCACCACAACAGAATGGTTGCGCAGAGGCTCTTGTAAAAAGTTGCAAGACCGCGCTATAAAGAAAGCAGAGGGAAATCACACCTTGACGCCTTTTGAATTGTATACGTGTCTTTTAGAAGTTGCTAACCTAGTCAATCAACGTCCGATTGGTCGAGTTCCAAATGATCCAGACGATGGAGATTATTTTTGTCCGAACGATATGCTGTTAGGTAGAGCGTTTTCTCAAGTTCCGCAGGGCCCGTTCAATAAGACAAGGAACCCAAGGAAAAGAGTAGAGTTCATCCAGCAGATTGTGGACTCCTTCTGGAGAAGGTGGACAAGAGATGTGTTCCCCTTGTTAGTACCACGGAGGAGGTGGAACGTAGACAGACGTAACGTTTGTGTTGACGACTTTGTCATGGTACAAGACTCGAATGCATTGAGAGTAAAATGGATTACCGCACGGGTAATAGAAGTGTACCCGGGGCAGGACGGAAAAGTCAGGAACGTGAAAGTAAAAATACCAACTGGCGAATATTCAAGACCTATCACGAAGATAGCAGTAGTGCAACCAGCCGAAGGCTTTGAGTAAGACGAAGAACGCTTCCTTCATCGGGGCGGAGGAAATGTTACAGCGATAGAACTGATTAATTAGTACCGGAAACGTATAAAGCTTTGATTGACATTTTAAGAGAAGTCATTTGAGTGACTAAGGCGTAAGTTTCAGATCAGTTAATAGCACGTGTTTGAAAGGATATGAGTCAGTCGCTAACCAGTTTCAGTAGTTTAAGTCAACCAGTTTCAGCAGTTTTAAACCGTCGAGTTGTTCAGTTTCAAGAGTTCGTAGTTTACGGAAACCCGCCACAGAAGTAAGTTTAGTTCAGTCTTTTATTTTGATTCTTTTCTGTTCATTTGCTCAGAGATTTCGCGTATTCAAATATCTCAGTAATTGTTATGTAATTTTGTTCATTTCAGATCGAATAATTATCATAGTGAATAAAACATTGACTATACGATACACGGTTTCTTCCGTAAACTTTCAAGCCGTCGATACTCCAACTGTCCACTTTTTGTTTAGTGGTCATGAAAAAAATTCCAACAAACAATTCTCAGTCCAATTCTTTATCCAATTAAAGGAAATGAATGAATCACCTCTCCTTTCTTCTGTACAAGAATGGAAAAAACAAGTTCAGTTTTTAAAACATGATTCTATTTGATAAAAAACTTAAATCTTCGTTCCGACTTCATTACTATAAGCGACTTTCAGAACGAGCCAGAATACAATAGATGTTATTATTATGCAAATAAGTGGCGGAGTATTCAGCTGATAAGCTCTATTTTTTTTCTATTTTATACTTTTCTGTCTGCTCTTTTGGTGGAACAAATTTTATCCTCACTGGTTTTAGTCTTTAAAAGTCTATATTTGTGAAAGAACAATCGTTGTGTTATTAGATTAGGATGACGTGGCCACCAACTGTGAAACCTCAGCTGACAACAAAGGCCCTTCGTGCACCTCGAATCACCGAGAGCCTGCTCGCAGGCTATAGTCTTCGTTGAATAAAAGGGACAACTATTATCGAGAATTGT
>NW_027180171.1:87500-95000 GCF_036669925.1 Montipora capricornis | reverse complement strand
CATAGGGAAAAATATTTTTACTCCTGTTCACTGCTCTCTTACATAGAGGTAAAATCTTTTGTCAATAACAGTAGTTTTTTTTTTCGATAGGTTATGAGCCAATATTAATGTGTTTGTATGCAATAGTATGGTTGCCGAAATGTAGCAAAATTCGACAGGGCTTATATACGTTCAATATATCATACATATTGGAAATAAAACCGCTATAGATTCGTTTTTGTGGCATATATATTTGATTCACATGTAGCAAAATTCAACAAATTCTTTTAAGTATTTGCTGAATTATTTCCTTCAATATCTATTCGATAATTCACTACAATAGCCATTCGATAATCAATATTCATTCGATAATTTACATAAGTATCCATTTGATAATTTACTTCAATATTCATTCGATAATTCACCCCAATATCCATTCGATAATTTACGGTCAGGTCCATTCGATAATGTACCTCAATATTCGTGCGATAATTTTCTCTCACCCATTCGATAATTTACTACAATATCCATTCGATATCATAACAATATTCATTCGATAATTTACATCAGTATCCATTCGATAACCTGACCTCAATATTCATTTGATAATTCCCCTCAATATCCATTCGATCCCACACGTGACCGATATCTCCATATTAGGATTGAGCGGCCTGAAAGGCTTGGTTACTTATGCTGTTGCAAAATGGCGGAGATCGATTGGGAAAGCCTTGCGTCCTGTTTGCTTAATTTACTTGATAAATGTGAGCTAGCCATCGATGAAACCACGTATCCCATTGCCGCCAATGCATTTAATGGTGTTGAGCTAGCTCTGTCCGTCATTCGTGATATTGCGGATAGCGCCGACGAACAGCAGTCTTTGTTTCTAGAACTTTGCGAATGTTTTGGCGAGATTCATCAACATTTGTGGCAGCAAGTTGTCGATATTGCAAGAAGGACAACAAGTGCAGTAGATTTGGGAATACCATCCACTTCGAGCAATGGGGTGGGAGGCCCTTCTTCAATATACCACCAATTGTTCTTGAAGAACTGAGGGGGATTGGTGTTACGTGGTCTGACATTGCGAAAATGCTAAATGTTTCTTGCTGGACAATCAACAGACGTGTAAAGGAGTATGGCATGGAAGGTCTTTCAAAATTTTCTGACATGACAGACGCAGAACTAGATCATATAATCGAAGATTATATCTCACGCCATGGATCTACCACAGGGCAGTCATATATCATCGGGCACCTAAGATCTCTTGGACTTCGACTTCAGCGTGACCGCGTCAGGGCAAGCTTAACGAGAGTAGACCCAGAAAACACTGCTCTTCGCTGGGCATGTGTGATAACAAGGCGAGTTTATAGCGTACCGTGGCCTAATTCGCTGTGGCACATCGATGGCCATCACTCTCTTATTCGTTGGGGGTACGTTGTACATGGATGTATCGATGGCTTTTCTCGCATGATAATATATTTGAACTGTGCCACCAACAATTACTCAGTTACTGTTTTGAACTTGTTCCTCGAAGGAACACGAGAATTTGGATGGCCCTCTCGTGTCCGTGGTGATCACGGTGGGGAAAACATTGGTGTTGCTCAATACATGACCCAAGTAAGAGGAGACAACAGAGGTAGCTTTATAGCAGGACCTTCAACAAGGAACCAAAGAATTGAAAGACTTTGGCGTGAGGTGTTTCGATGCGTGACTTTTCTGTTTTATTGCGTTTTCTACTCTCTGGAAGACAATGGATACCTCAATGTTAACGATCCCATTCATCTTTTTCTTTTACATTACGTTTTCACGCCCAGAATAAACTTTGCATTAAATGAATTTAAAGCCGCTTCAAATCTGAGGCCTGTTCCCACTGAAAACAACTGGACCCCAGTGAGAATGTGGGTCAATGGTTCTGCTGCACGCAACAATGCCGACATCACAATGGCAGAAACAGAGGCAGAGCTGCAACCTAATATAGACCTTTACGGTGTTGACCCGGAAGGACCAGTACCTCTGGAAGAGCATGGGGCTGTAGAAGTTAACGATATCCAGAGCCCATTTTCCTCAGATGTGCTTCAGCAACTCAAGTCAACCATCAATCCCTTAAGAGAGTCACTAGCATTTGGAGTCGACATCTATAAGGATGCTTTAGACTTTTTCGAAAGGCTGACATGAAAATGCAACAGAGTGTTCATTATGGTAGCAATAACTGAAGCAGTCACCCTTTAGCTGACAACTTATTGAACTCATCTGCACGGTTAAAATTACTCGACTCTACACCTGAAAGATGCAAATCCCTACTCTGTACATGTACTGTTTGTTTCGATAATTATAATTGGCTGAGAGAAGTGCAGTTTTTAGTGCACAATGTGCAGAAAAAAGGTAACAAAATGCAAGGTTTGTTTTTCATGCTAATGTGGCTCGTTATCAACAGTGGAACATATTTCATAATTTTGACTTTTGTACACTTTGACCTTTCTGAGGATGCATGCTAGCATCTATTTTCTAAATATAATTAGCCGCAAATTCAACTTGACTACTGTGAAGGGAGGCCCAGTTACGTGGCAAAAAACTGTCTTTTTTCTTGCCCAGTATGAAACTGTATCCCACGTTAAGTGCCTATGAAATAAAAAAATTTATGTTTGCTTATAGATCATTTTCACGTGACGTCACAACGGCCACGTTGGTGTACAAGAACAATAGACGTTCTCTCCTTTGGGAACCAAACTCTATTTTTATGCATAGTCCATGCATACATTTTGTATTGTTTTGTACACCAATATGGCTGCCAAGTCACGTGAGTGAAAACCATCTATTCCAAAGGCCCTTAAAAGAGAGTAAAGAATGGCGCATTCATGTTTTCACTTAAAAAATGGAGTCACAAAACACAAAAGCACGGATATCATTAGAAATATTTCACTGAAGTCATACAAACTTGTCAACAGTAATCTACAGATATAATACCTCCTATGACGTTGCCATGGCAACAGTCTAGGCTCCGGGCCTTCTTTGCCAAGAACCAAATTTCTCCATTTTTGACCAGAGGAAGAGTGACAGATGGTCTCACTTGAAACACACATGATGCCCATATTACCTTACATCTACTCACTTACTCATGGTAAGTGAGCAATGGTTGATTAACACAAAAACTGTGAAAGTGAATCTCGCTAGGTGGGTGATCCTATTTAGTATTCGTACTGCTTTCTCTTGTGCGAAACATATGTTTCAGGATTGCATTCTGAGGGAAACAAGTCCTTGGAAAAATGGTATTGCTCCTTGAAAAATAGTCTTGGGTCTGTTCAAATTCATTGTGACTTTGATTTTCACTCTAATTAGGTATCAGTAGAGAGTCACGGTGAATAATTTACTCACTTACAACAAAAAAACTGAACCAGACTCCAAATGAACTCCTTTTTAATTAAGTATATTTACTATATATGTGAATCAGACATCTTACGAGCTGTAGTAGGTGTACAAACTTCACATAGCATTGTATAACATCAAAGTGTAAGGGTTTGCAATGTGTTTTGAAAGATCGTTCACACCTGGACGTAACAACCTCCATGCATTGGGGGGTTCCTTTACTTGCTATCAACAATAACAATTATTTTAAATTTTGTAACTGAAAGAAACCATAGTAATTTTATAACCTTTCCTTAAACTCAAGTACAAATGTTAATTAAGCCAAACCAGATCCAGCTTCTCTCTTAAATAACATTGTGAAAACATAACATTTTCATGGCAAAGTAATGCAGTACTTATCCTTGAAATTGCAGTTCAGAATTGATATCACTGCTCCTGTCCAATCTGTCTCTATCGCTACTTTTTAACAACAACTATTTGTGATATGCAAAGTTTAATGCATGAAATCGGTGTAATCTTGTTGGATAAACTATAACAATCTCTGGTTCTGTAACAATCCACTCATGACTTGCACCAAGATCTAAGCAATCATAAACCCCCGCCCTTCAATTTCAATACATTTGTCAAATGATTCTGTGAATGCAGGGAAAGAGGTATAACAAGTAGGCAGCTGTAGCTTCCAGAAGGAAGTGTTTGCTTTGGGATAAATAGCCCTTGGATCTCTTGCAAAGCCAACAGAAATCTTTCTCTCTCCAAGATAG
This sequence comes from Montipora capricornis, assembly GCF_036669925.1. Classification (NCBI taxonomy): domain Eukaryota; kingdom Metazoa; phylum Cnidaria; class Anthozoa; order Scleractinia; family Acroporidae; genus Montipora; species Montipora capricornis. The sequence continues at coordinate 90,900 of NW_027180171.1, read as the reverse complement.
GATGGGATGTAAGGTGTCCCAGTACAGAAATGAATAAATTCCTGCAGTGGGGTTAGTGCTTCTGGACAAAAACTGTTTCCTGGAATTTAATTTAACAGAACATCATTATTCAACACTTTTCACACATTGCAGTTTTCAAAATGTCAGAGCAAAACAGCACTTTTTTCCTCACACCAGTTTATTTTATAATTTTGTGTACTTTTGCAATGAAATGCATTTTTCCCAATCATATCCTTAAGGCATAAGTTGCCAAAACTTTCCTGTTAAAATGCCCGAAAGTGTTATAGGGCATCATAACGCCAATTGCGAATAGTTTCAGTAGTCATGGTGAATCACAAACTATGACACAGTTGTATAGAATTTGCAATCTACTGATGCAGATTTATTACGAGTTCACTTGGTGGGATAACATTTATCAGCAAATGCTACACTGTCAGTGCACTTGAAAATGAATAATTGCCCCATATCCTCTAGGTTAGATAACAAAGATTACCTTCAGCTCTACTTCCAAGGTTGGCAACATATGCCTTAAGAAAATCCAAGGCTCTTTCTTGACTACCAGTAAGTGAGGTGTTGTCTTCAGCCACTATCAAATTTTGAACTTCTTCAACTGAGGGGGTTGCTTCAGTTTTCTTTGTAAACACCAATGGAGAGATGCACGGATGACTCTTTAGGAATGACAACAGAGAAAGACTATCCATGCCTTTCACGATATCTTTGATTTCATTCTTTCTCTTGATAATTACTTGCTGCAGTAAGATCTTCTGTACAGCCTTATATCTGTTGTCCTCTTGCAGTTTAACCACTCCACAATCATTAAGAAGGTCCAGAACAGCAGGGTCCTGAATCCTCATATTTGGCAACTGATCTTAGTAGACGTAAGGATTAAAGATATTGTTTCTCTGACATCGATATCTGGGACATCTTCAATACAAGTACTGATAAGGGCTTTGTCCAAATCATGTGTTTCAATGTACGCTACTACAGCTGGAGACATCCCAATAAATCCCTGTCCTCCACGCAAAACTTAATGTGCCACTACTTTTCCAGCAGTTATAAATGCACCATCATCAAGGAGGTCCCAATTATGTACAGGAATCAAATGGTCTACATCTCCAGTAAAAAGCAAACAGCCACTGACTTCTTGTTCAAGCAACGCTGTCATGGCCAAGTGCATAAACTCCCTTGTAGGTCCTCCAGCATCAGAACCCAATTCTTTTAGGTTACTCGCTGCAAATGTGACATTTGGTCTTTTCTTAAGATCATTTATACTTGCTCTTTTATAGATCAATGTCACTTGCTTGAATAAGTCACCTTCTCTTTTCACATGGATTGGGTAGTCTTGTCCTGAATTGTCAGCTATTTTTTCTTGAAAGGCAGATAGGACAGACTTTGGTCTGCAGGTTTGCTGTACATTTCCCAGGCAGTGAGGCTGGTTCATGAAGTGATTCCTTTGCTGAAAAATTATCAACAGAAGGAAAATGCTTATCAATAGAGAGGAACTTTATTACAAGAATAGGTAAATAGTTGCATTGAAATTGTGTAATGTTGGTATTAATTTATATTGTAAACATTGTGATGCATTTGCTATCATCCAAAAAAAAAAAGGAAAAGAAAAAGGAAAATTCATATCTTATGAAGGGAACATAGCCAGACAACCAAACTTAAACAACTTCTATAGGGACCATGAGGGGTGAATCAGATGGTTCAAATATAAGAGGAGAACTGTAAAACGACTGACTTGAACAAAGTTGTTTACAGCAGCCAAGGGAACCAAGGTCTGACACACAAACTGAACTAATGGCCGAAGAAAAAATCTGTTCAACTTGTCAACATACAACAAAATCTTCTCTGTTGACAAGATTCGCCCCAAATATAAATCCCACATAATTCCATGCCAAACATTAATGGTACTAATGGTCAGCCTACAGACAATTTCCTATTTGCAACCTTTACAAAAATTACCTTGCAGAAATATTACATTGTAGATTCTAACTACTGTATATAATCTAACAACCCATGAAAGTAAAGGTACATTAACTGTCTTTCCAGATCCCCTAGACTCCAAATCACGAATTTTTAACCCCCTTAACTCTTGCACCTGTATGCCATTTAGATCCTGAGTACCCCTGGGTTTTTTTTCCTAGGCTTTCCCCATATCACACATTAATAACAGTTTTTTCACTTACCCTTGTCATCACTGATAATCGTGTCAACGGCATGTGCTAAATCAATTGAATCCTTAACAAATTCTTGAAGATACGAGTCAGGGTGGGTTGGAAACATCATTGTCAGTCTGTTCATTATTTTGGTATCATCATCACCTTTATCATCCACCAACAGAGGCTCTGAAGATACCTCTGGAATACATGTAACAACATCAGGTGCTGCATTGCAGCTGTAGGGGCTCTCTTCATCCTTTGAGTTATCACTGATGTATTCATTTACATTCCTGTTCTTGTTGAGTCTAACATATATGGCACCCTGTCCAGCCAGTGATCTGACCTGTTTATATCCAATCTCCTGTCCCTTCTTAAAGGCAGGTGTTGAAACTTTCTTGCCTTTGACTTCACATTGACTTTGACTTCAAAGTCTTCACATCGGAGATCTTCTATCCTGGTAATTAGTACCTCATTAATACATTCCCTTACTAACGACTCATTTGCATTGGTCAATATGACAACCATGCCAGTGCACAAGATATCTGCATCTGTCTTTGAGTAGTCTGGAATGACGTCAGGAATAGTCCCGTCTGAGTTCTTAAAGTCTTGCGGGTCAGCATATTGTAATAAAACTAATTCAAATGACTTCAGCTCAACTGGTGCTTCTTTCTTCTGAGATGGCATAACATAGCTACGGGCTGATATTTTTGGCCTTTTTGGAGGTTGAAAAGCAGCACTGGTGTTAACTGAAGAACTTTGCATTCGTGAACTGTTTAGGAGGATGAGATTCCTTGCTCTACTGACAACTGACTGAAGCCCAGATGAACCCGGTGCTTGAAGCCCAGATGTACTTTGTGCTTGCCTTGGCAAAGAAGTGTCTAGAGATTAGACAAAAAGATCTTTTTCACTGTGTAGTCCCAGAAAATATTAATTACCTCCTCCCAGAAAGAAGAGATTATAATTTCCAGGGGAAAGAGGCCATTTGCATAATAGAGCTTGAAGTCTGAACATTTAATGCAAAATAGAAGATGCAAAGGCACCTGTTCTGTAATAACAAGTGTAATGTGATGTTTCTGTTGTATGCGTGTACGTGTGTGCGCATTGGGGGGGGGGGGGGGGCAAAAGTAACTAAACTGTGATTTAGTTGACCCGTGTGAAGTACAGCGTTTCACCTGGGCCTTACAGAAATACATAATGAGCTTCATCTACATCTACATCTACAGCGATAACTTGCAAAA
>NW_027180171.1:70000-80000 GCF_036669925.1 Montipora capricornis | reverse complement strand
GCCCCTTTGTAAACGTTTAAGGAAGAATTAGAATTAGAATTTCTTGTTTGAGTTTTCATTAGCCTTTTTATACTAGAGACGCATAATCCGTCCAGACGAATTATGCGTCTCTCATGTTATCCGTCTAGTGTAAGACGGGACGAACCAGACGAGACGCACAATTAGTCTAGGACCAACTTGGGCAAACATTTTTTCTGCGCCTGTTAAATTCGTTTGGACGAAGTGACCAGTTTATTGTGTCTTCGAAGACGCTCTAAAGTGGCTTCTTCGTCCAGACGCATAATGCGTCTTGTGCCCGTCTTTACACTAGACGAATTTAACAGCCGCAGAAAAAATGTTTGCCCAAGTTCGTCCCAGATGAATTATGCGACTCTTGTTATAACAAGACGCTTTTTTAAAGTGTTTACTCGGAATACCAAGTGGTGCAGAGGTAGGGTGATACATTTTGGACGAGGTGCTTATTGTGACTACTGCGCATGCGCGTAGTCACTATTGCCATCCTGTTAGTTTTTCCAAAAATGAGTATGCAACAATAGAATACACTTCGGAGCCAATCCGCATACGAAGAGTACCAAAGTTCGGACTCTGCAAACAGTACGATGATTTGCCGATAGTTCGCGAGGACGAACGAAATGTTCGGGTGCCCCGTGTTCGCAGATAATGATCTGTGAAGATTACGGTTCTGAGGTGAGGTTTTAATTCTTACAACAATTACTTCTCGTAGCTTTCGTTTTTCGTTTCTAACCGACCAATCGAGCCCGTTTACTCGTTTAATGAAGCGCCGTTTTCGAGATAAACAAAGCCTTGCAGTAATACGTAGCACGTCATTGTCAAACTATAGATGGTTTCACAGTGAGATCGTCAAATTGGCAAGGTCTTCTGAATTGCTATCTACAGGAGGTTGAGGATATCCGAAAATTAAATCTTTTTCTAAGTTTCCAGTTCCATGACGTCTTTCGTTTCAAAAATACAGTATTTCGAATTTCCTAATTGTCACCTTACGTAGCTTATCATGGTGACACCATGATACCAAGCTACAGTGGAACCCCGTTAATACGGTCATCAACGGGCCGAATTAATTGGCCGTATTAACGGGGTGGCCGTATTACCGGGGGTAGGGTGAAATTCATGACTAAAGGGCCTTAATGACAAATATCGCATCTGCACTTCCAGAAAAACGTTTCTCTTTAATAAACAACAGGGATATACGTTAGTAATTGTATAAAATGCTTGAAACTTCGCACAGTAGGTAAAACGCTTAAAATTGTTAAGTGTACTGTTCGTTCTGAGCCTAAAATCAAAACAAGAACAGGCCCAGTTTACTATGCTTCTTAAAAACAGAAGCAGCCGTAATTACCTATATGAAAGACTTCAGTATCAATCGTGTTTGTGATGAAAGCACAAAGACTATCCCTTCGCGATTTGCTTTAGTGGATGTTACGGTAGAGTCAAGATCATGTTTGTTATGAAAACAGGGAGGAGTGTTGCTGACAGTAATTTGTAAGGTAAATCGGCTGTTCGATTACAGCGGTAACTAACAAAGGTCAATGAAATTAACATGTCACAGGCGTTTAGCGCGAGTGGCCGAGTTAACGGGGTGACATTATAGAGGATTCTACTGTTTGGGATTTAAAATTGTGGCCGTTGGCCGTATTAAAGGGTGACCGCATTAACGAGGGTTTTCTATAAGAGAATGTATAGCCGTTAGGCGGGCTTCCACTGTATTTGATTGACAAAATATCTATCCTTATGAATCTAAGCAGTTTGAGCCTTTCAAGTACATTAGGAGATGTGTTCATACATTTTATCTCGAGCGAAAAGTAAGCGCTTTCAAGGCGAAGTGAAGTCCACTTTGATCCACCTACACAAGTAAAAGTTGTGTGAAACGCTTCGACAAAGAGCTCAGAAACGATGGTTGTTTACCATTTACAAGCAGAAACCGGTTGGTACTAAGTTTGTTCAAATGGTAAGCAAAAAACTCCCGAATAGGAAATTTAGTTGGGATCGGCGTGTACCATTTACAAAATTCGTTCCCGTTTACCGACAGAGTCTGGAGGGAGGCAAAATCATCGGGGAATGCAAGTGGTAAACACGTTTTCCGTTTGGGAATTTTGGACTACCTTTCGAGAAAATCCCGTTTCCTCCGGAAATTTTCCGTTTGGGAAGACCAAAATAGGCTTACCATTTACATTCCAACCAAGATTTCGGGATTTTTCTGGTAAATGATAAACAACCGATGTACCGCACAAATCTGAGAATTGGAGGTGGTGTCTAAATTTGTTTCCCGCAACATTCCTAGCTATTCGCCTTTTTCATCGGACGTTTCGAATTTATTTTTTTGTTGCGTGACAGTGAAATGATCTATCGCACGTAAATTTGTCAATGGTCGAAAAACTATCGATATGAAAGCTGTGGTGAATCAATTCCCACAATTCAGCCACCGCGCCACCCTCTAATAAATAAGTATCCATTTTATAAGGAGTTGTTTCTTCATGACGAGAACCATTAGCGTTACGATAGCTCTTTTTGAGGTATACAAAAACATATTTTACATTATCAATACTTGCTGATATTTGAAAATAACCAGAATTTTTTTTTTATTTTTTTTATTAATTTATTTGTTTTTTTACTTACAAATCGCTTCCTCTACTTACACGACTGTACTTACATTATTTACATTAGAATACTTGCGCTATTTACAAAACAATATTTTCACCACTGTACTTACCAATATGATACTTAAGTTACTTACAAAACAATTTTTACACTACTCACAATGCAGTGATTACACTACGACAGATAAGGTGACAGCACCCCTTTATTGTTATTCTACTATCACTGAAATACACAGCAGATCAAAACATTTGACTTGACAACTTAGTTAACAACGCAATCACAAACACAACTGCAGGTTCTCGCCCACGCCTCGCATCACTCAATCTGTATTTATTGATTAAAAATTTATGTTTTTAAAACAGGACCATTTCTTTTTGAAAAGATGCATGGAGTTATTAACTATCGCAATTTTGTTTTCGATTTGTAAAGTATTGTAAACAAGCTGTTTATACATTTCAAAACTTGGTCGTGTTTCTTTCAGTTTACAGGTGTAAATATGATGTCTGGCGAGAAGTATCAGATGGTGTAGTAATAAATTTTTTAATTCAGTAACTATACCAAAAAGTATAGCCCCTGAGGGGACGAATCCTTCCGTATTGGAGGTGTTGTGTGCTAACCATTGAGAAAATTCTTCCCAAAAGGATTTTGAGTATTTACACCTCAGGAATAAATGAGTTAGATTTTCAGTTTCTTCTCCACAGAAAGTACAGAGATTGGACTGTTTCAATCCTATTTTGTAAAGATAATCGTTAGTCGCGATTCTTCGATGAAGAAGTTTGAATTGAAATTCTCTAAGTTTTGTTTCTTTAGTGCATTTAAAGCCAGTAGACAGGTTTTTTCCCAATCAACTGTTGTGGTTTCGGCTATTACTATCTAGGGGTGGCGAATGGTTCTTCAAAAACTCTGGGTCTCGCGGTTATGTGCGTCTCGCAGTTTTTTATATGAAGGTGTCAAACACTTTGAAGTCTCGGTCTCGCAATCTAAAAAGTCAAAATGTCTCGGGCTCGCAAAGAAAAACGCTGGTCTCGCCGTCTCGCAAAGTCTCGCATTTACCATTCGCCACCACGGGACGAAAAATTGGATTTACATAGCGTCAAATGTCTTAAGCTTGTCAAAGGCGCGATAAAGACCGCGTTTGTTACAGCTTTACATACCTTTGACGCGCGTCAAATATTATCTTTGCTGTTGCCTTTGCAGGGGGGTCTCAGGTGGTAAAGGCCGTTTTTACTACAGTTTTACACCCAACCTTTGAGAAGCGCCAAAGGTGTTATTTGACAACCCTTTGTTACCCTCACAAAGGTGTCGTCAAAGATGTCTCAGCTTCAATTCAAAGACTTGGCAAAAGTGTTGTCAAAGATGTCTGAGATTCAGTTCAAAGGTTTGACAAAGGCGTGGTCAAACATGTCTGAGATTCAGGTTAAAGATTTGACAAAGGTGTAGTCAAATATTTTTGAGATTCAGGTCAAAGATTTAGCAAAGATGTGGCCAAAGATGTCTTGGGGTGTATTTATAGCTGTTGGCTTGAAGCGCTGAATTAAAAACTCAGATCTCTGGACTACTTTTCCTTAATCAGGACGGTAGAACGAAAACTTCTGAATTTTTCCAGCCGTAAAAGACACCGTTCAACTCAAACAACTGTCCATCATAAATGTACCTGAGTCTCAATTGGAATGTTTTTCGAATATCTGAAATATGTCTAAAGTGGCATTTCTGAAACCACCGTAGTCAAATTAATTTGCCATCCACCCCCGTGTTATGCCATATGAGAGACAGACTGAAATGCAGATACGACGAAAAACTGTGTTGTTCCATTTTTTATTAAAAGGAATTCATACTCTTGGCAAAACCAAGAATCTCACACCTTACATTCTGTAATATCTCTAGGAATCGATTTTGTTGCACATTTTTAAGTGGTAGTATACATCCACAATGTAAATGTAAAAGGGTATAAATAAATCGAAGGATGGGAATTAATTTTTTTCAATTCCCGTGCTTCACTTCTTTCAAGGCTTGTAACATTTACACTACACGCATAACAAGCGCCGTGTTATCAACAACTTTGTCGCATAACAAGTACAATCACTGTCACGTAGAATTAGTTAAGTTAATTTATGACAAACAATCATGATACCTCTCTTGGACAATATCAACCTCTCTTGACAATATCAAGAGTAGTGGACAGAAGTGACAGGGTAAATGGAACCACTGAAAACTTTGAAAAAAAAAACTGATATAATCTTGATTTTTTTCTTACTCACCAACAACAAGTCAAAACCGAAACAATAAGTTCAAGAGGAACTTCCCATGAAACAGCGTTTTAACTTTGAGGCAAGCTAATGAGTTATATTTATGTTGCAGTTCATTGTGGAAAACAGCTCTAGCCACAACCGACTTGAAATTAACAACATAAACTTCGAGTAAACGCTATTTCATGCGAAAATCCGCCAAAATTATTTTTAACTCATTGTGCCGAAAAGATACTCAATCGACGGCCACCAGCATACTAACTACATTTTGCACCAATTGTAATCATTGATTTCATTTTTTTTCTGCATGATTAAAGTCTTGCGGAGAAGAGAAGTGAAGAGACTTTGGCTTTCCCATTTTTATTACGTGCCGGGAAATAAATGTAAGTTCTAATTGTTCTATTTCCTCGATAGAAGTTAAGACTTCTTCAACAACGAACTATAGATATTCTTGGTGCAAAAAATTGGTATTCTTCAAATGAGACAGCCATTGTTTTATGAGTAATATAAAATGCAACTCTCCAACTCACACAATCGGTCACCCAATAAATGGTTTAGCAGCACGTCAATCAGGTATCAGGTATCAGGCAGGATTCCCGGTAGTATGCTGATGGGTTTGTTAGGTGAACTTTTGAAGTCACCTAAATCCACTTCAAAAGCCGAGAAAGTCCTCTTTAAAAAAACAGTGAAATTCTGCTGCTATTCTACTGCATTTTTTGCACAGAACACATTTTTTCCAAAGAATGGTTATTTGTGCATAGAAGACAACCAGACATTCTCTATATATGCATTAGCATGGCTATTAGTTGATAGTCAGCAAGTGCGTCAACTAAAGATTTCCAATAGATTATCAACAGCATTTTGGGCGGTATGACGGTCAAGTTTCCCTGGTCAAACTCTCTTAATCTCTAATACTGGTTTAACGCTAATGTTACCAAGTTTTAAGCACGGCGGAACAACGCGAACTGCCCACTGCGGGGCGTCTTGCGGGGCAATACGCCGCTCTGACAGGTTTTCTGATTGTTGTTATCTTGTCCTATGAGGCCACCTAGGCGGATCTTCTACGCAACGATTTTCTGTCCAAAGATCTCATCAGCATGTCGAGCTGGGTTGACCACCAAGGCAGCCTTTGTCATGAACTTCCTTTTCCTCTTCCTTTCTTCTTCGTTTTCAAGCTCTTCGCTATCACCACTATCACCAGTCGCGGAGTTGTCTGATGACATTTACGAATTAAGACTTCAGCACAATTCCTTGCTTGATTTTAATGGCCTCTTTTATCGAGACACTTTCTGTGAAATTAAAGGAAAAGGCAAAATAACTTCACCATGCTGAATTTCCACCTTTCTGCACTTTACTCACATTTCCTAGCATTTGTAGTGTCTCTGTATGCATTTCTGATATATAAAGACGACGGCGAAAAAAAGAGTGGCAGATTAGGGCCAAGAAGGAAGTTCAGGATATTCTCAGTCAGTCTTTTCTCCGTTTATGTGAATAGTAAAGATCATTGGTCGCTGTTTAATCAGAGCAACCACAACAGAGAAGATGCTGTGGTCGTCGAGAATTCATTGGTTTACAGTCAACCAAAACTAACCCGGCCTGTGAGCCCTCGACCTTTTGGTCAAGACTAGCCCGCAGGGTACCCAAAATAAACCTAATAAACCTTTCCCCGATCCACTAAATCCTGAACGGCCCTTAATTAACAGGCAAGTACTGCTGGTTGTATGTTCGATATTTATCAGCATTTTTTTTTTCAGGGAACGGGTTCCAGCGCTTTCTCAGCTATTACGTATGATCTTTATGGGCTATCGATGCCCTATTACAACAAAGAAAGGAACGGTAACTTATGTTAGTGTCTTTTTTTTTATCTAAAAGGATTCTATTTTGGAATCGAACGGACTAATCGAGCTGATTTTCCATGATGCAAATCCCTTCCTTAACCACACAAAGGAAAAGACACAAACAAGTCGAGAGTACCAGTAAACCATAAGGTTCTGTGTCCTATCATAGGTAGCGCAAGCTCGATATAAGTGTATCTGTACTATATTATGTACGAGTAGGAATTTTAAGATTTGTATGGGACAACGGTTTTTCGCAAAAGTAAAAAACATATATGTATAAATTTGCGTTTTAAAATAAGAAATAGATTCCCTCGCTTCAGTCTTGTGTTTCTTTGTCTTTGCTTCAGTTTCTGGGTCGATTAAGAGCGGTTTAGGTGGTTTTCGGTCCCTCTTCTATAGAGAGGGAAAAAAGGAGGGACTAAAAACAGCCTAAATCGATCTTAATAGACCCAGAAACCGTACGTAACCGTAACCGTAAGACAAAGAAACAGAACACTGAAGCGAGGTAAGCTGTTTTTTTTTTATTTTAAATTGTAAATACTTTTTAAATTTTGAGAAAAGCCGTTTTTCCCGTACAAACCCCTATATTTCTGCTCTTGCATAAAAAAGTACAGTACAGATACACATATATCAAGCTTGGGCTACCTGTGGTGGAACGAAAAATTTGTTATGCGCAGTGAAAGATGAATCTGGTGATACTCCTTGCGAAAATATTGGGGAAGGAATCTGCGCTGCAAATAACCCAAGATGCCCCCTTCAACAAGGGTAATTTATACTGTACGCAAAAGTGCAGAATATTTTGCTAGTACAAATCTATCATTTTCGTTTAGCGGCTCAGCTGTGAAGATTTCATTTAAAACTAATGCTGCTACTATCAGAAATTCAATTCTCATTTTAAGTGGATTTATACTGATGATGGTCAGTATAAAAAAAGCCCTAGAGCGCTGGATCGAGGACAATATGATGTCATTCTTAATCAGTAAACCCCAAACCTTTTCCAAGGGTAAAGGGAGGGGTTTCCTACCTAACAGTTGTCATGTCGGGTAGTTAAATTGCTTTTACAAATACAGTGTATTAATTTCTTTAGTTTTCAAAGTCTTCACCAAAGGGAACCCGGCAAAGCAGGAACCAAATAAAATGTATTCTAATATTTGAGAGTAAATACTGCAGCCTTACAGGCATGAGAGAATTAGTAACGATTTTCTTCTTACAGACCTTATCGCAAGTGGAGTTTTGAGAAAATAAGTATTTAGCTCACCTAAAACCCATATAATATTACACATGTTTGCATTCACTTTGACTTGACCTTTACCATGGTCAAAGGCATAAGCAAATTGGTAATGGATTTGACCGTACGTTTGACGTGCGTCAAAGGTAAAGTCAAAAGCGATTCCAGATTTGACTTAAGCTTTGCCAAAGATCAAATGTGCAGCAAGTCCAATTTTTCGTCCCGTGCACCCCTCTATCTCTTTCATCCACTTGTCTTGGCTTTTTAGAGGAAGTGTGGCTTTTCTCTCAGTGAGACCTTGGTACACCTTTCTGAAAGTATTTGTATCGGGAAGACGAGAAACTCTTGCATAACATAGTGAACTTGACCTGATTTAGAAGTTAGTGTTGTTTGCCTTACTTCATACAATTCTCTCAAATATTTCCACTTTCATAAATGAGCTAACATAATTGGAATACACACTATCTTTTGGAATTAATTTTGGCAACGATAATTTACATTTGTCTAAAACAATACTTCCTGCATCAGTGCCATTAGCCATGTGAATTAAGTCACTGTCTTCATTTATAGAGCATATTACATGGCCGCGCGTGGATACGAATTTTATCTTCGAGTGCTGAGAGATACTTTCAGCACGCGAAGATAAAATTCGTATCCCCAAGCAGCCATGTAATGTTCTGTTTATTATATAGATATTGATGAAATGTCTAGATTTAAAACAACTTGTTTTATTTATTTTCGAAATGGTGAAAAAGGGGTCACCAACCGCTAAAACACGCATGTCGTGTAACATGAAACAAGATATGAAAGTTATGAAAAACAAATCAGGATAATGTCAAATTTTGCAATAAAAATGTTAATGTAGTAGAGAAGAATTATATTAAAGCACAAAAGTATCTTAAAATGAAGAGAAAGCTCGCGTCTTATTGGGTAATCGTGTTGGTCACCATGACAACACCTATATCCTCACATGTGAAAGATAAAAATTATATGTTCACTGCGCCCTGTAAAGATATGTTTTTTTAGTAAAAGGAGAAATCCTGGTATTTCATCAATATCTATATAATAAAAAGTGACATTAAATTGTATTTACATCGGAAGTAACATTTTACTTTCTAATTCTTCAAAAACGCTGTAACGATTAACAGGAATAATCACATTTATATGTTTAGCTTCCCCTGTTTCATAAATATTATCAGCTTGAGAAAGCAATCTTCTAGAATCCAAATCTGCAGTTCTTATATGATCCATTTCATATACCATTTCATCATTGATTCATTCCTCACGGGATCATTAGAACCCACAAATGACCAGCTCCCAACTTCAGTGGCTTCATAGATCAGTTGGTTAGAGGGTCGCACCGGAATCGCGAGGTCACGGGTTCAAACCCCGTTGAAGTCCTGAATTTTTCAGGCTTCTCTACGCAATTGTAAAAATTGCGTTCATAACTGCGAAGATCATAGCTTCACTTGATCTACTATTTTACCTGCAGATTTGATCATAAGATGCTTTATAAGACTATGGAAACCATTACTTACTCTTATTCTATCAGCTGCTGCATATCCACTGCCATCAGCTACTTTTTGAAGCTGAAAACGAACTTCAAAGTATCCATTATACCAATCTAAAAATGAAGATTTGTCATTAATTGTAAATTTGTATCAATTCTTCTCTATTGATATTGATTATTGCCAGGAGCTCTAATTACATCATCTAATTGAAAACCGGCAGGTACGAAACACAGGTCACAGGGCACAGGTCATTGTTTTACTCATACAGAAAGTATCCTAAACATTCATAAAAGCTAACCTTAGGCCTAAAAACTTTTGTTTAGGCCTAATTAGGCCTAAGGTTAGCTTTTATGAATGTTTTGGATACTTTCTGTATTAGTAAAACAATGACCTGTGACCTGTGACCTGTGTTTTGTACCTGCCGATTGAAAACGTACAAACTCATTTCTTTGCAAATATTCACTTGATCTAAAAGCCATTTATACTATCATATTACATAATTCTTTTTATACCACTACCAGATATTAAAAGATTTATTAAACGATTTACAGCAAGAAAAAC